>NW_009720247.1:96021-118086 GCF_000703405.1 Apaloderma vittatum
TGAAGGTGAAGCTGTTCACGGAGAGCACAGGAGTGCTGGCTCTGGAGGACAAAGAGCTTGGGAGGGTAAGGAGATTTTGAATTTAATAATGTTTCCCTCTGGCCCTGCTTTTCTAGAGAAGTCTCTCCTGTACGGAAATATCTTTGGAGCACAACATGCTCCGCTTTTTTGCCAAGCCTCAGGAGGGGAGGGTGGGGAAAGCAAGCTCTGCACTGCTGGAAAGGAGCGCATCTCGCATGCTGTCTTTGTTGTGAGTTTTTAATGGCAGCATTTCAGCTGGCTGTGCCTGCACTGAGCAAAGGCAGAGGATCTTGTGTGCGATATTGGCAGTCCGGAAAGCCTTAGAAGTTGCTTACGGAAATGGACATTCCTGAGGCAGAAAAGGGGATTATGCTGAAGCAAAAAGAAGGGATTTAAGTTTGGCAAGGGAGTGTAAAGCTGCTCTCATATCTGCTCAGCAGCCAGAGCCCGGTTTGAGCATTTGAAAGCACTGACTGCGGTGCTTGCTGCAAAGGGCTTGGAATCCTGGCTTGCCCGGGGGATTCTGGCTGAACTGGTGCCTTCAGTGGGGCTGGACTGGGGAGTGTAACATGGAGTTCATTGCTCCCATCAATGATGTTAGTAGCAAAGAGCTCAGATTCCCAGGGTACTGGCCACAGAGCTGACCTTCCCACCCCATCTCTGCCCCTCACCTGTGGTTCCTAAACCAGCTCGCTGGATCTGGTGGCCCTTCATCGCTGCAGCCCACAGCTGCAGAGTATCTGTGAATGGCACTTTTTTGTGGCTTTGGGACACTTCAGGATTTTTTTGCAGCTGTCTAATTTGTGTTGGTCTCAGGCATAAGTGGCAGCAAACTCCCTGCCATGCCTTCCTCAGCCCTTCAGGGCTGTGACATCAGCGTGATGAAGATAACGTGAAAATCCATTCAGGGTAAGAGAAGCTGCACCTTACGCACGGGCTTGACACCTCCCGTGTCCCAGCCTGGCGTGGCCTGAGTGATCTCCAGGAAGAACCTGGGCTCTCTCTGCCTGGCTCTGCAGCACACCCTGTCTGCACAGCTGTGGCCAAGAAAGCCACAGTGGCAAGCCTGGGTACGGTATTTACAGCTATGGACTAACCTGTTGAGATGTTTCTTGCTGATTCCATGACTGCTTGTGCTTTGACACAGCAGAGTCTGTATCCATACAAGAAATATTTTTCTAATTAATGTGCTGTTGTGTTCATGCTGTTTCTATAAGTGCCAAACCTTCTTTTGGGTCCTTGTGAGCTGTTGATTTAATTTATGTCTCTATGATGGAGGGCACTACGTGTGATATTGTCTCATATAATTTATGTTTGTTTTTAACTGTTTGTGTTTTCACGTTCATGTGACAGCCTTTGTTTCTTGCACTTGAGAGAGAAAAAAGCAAAGCCACCCCTTCTTTTCTCAATCTTCTCTTCTAAAAGAGTCACAGTCCCTTTGGACTTCCCTCATCCACACCTTGATCCTTCCTTTCTCCCTGTCCCCCTCCTGGTTTTGACAAAGGAGGTGACCCCACCAGGCTGCGGTACTCCACCCGAAGACCTACAGTCGCTGTGCCGCACAGCATCATAACATTTTCAGGATTATTTTCAAAACCTTCTCCTTCAAACAGCCCCGTCATCCTGCCTTTACCTGCTGCAGCATGCTGAGCAGAACTTTTCACGCAGCCAGCTGCAATGATGCCGTTCAAGGCTTTGTCCCCTGAGCGGTAACACTTGGTGTAGACCCGCTTGCTTTGTAAGTCTTGTTTCCACTGGCAGCCGTGAGCGGTGCTGACTTTGCTGGTCTCGGGAAGCAATTAGCTGTGCATGTTGTTCTGAGAAAGACATCAGGACCCAAAGCAACCCCGCTTGCTCTGAAATGCTGATGAGCCAGCCCCACCAATGCTCTTTAATTCCCAGTCCAGCGGGAAGCCATCCCTGGGCTCGAAGCCTCTGCAGGCCAAAGGCGGTGGGCCAGCAGCAGGGAGCGCGGGGAGCCAGGCGGTGATTTCCTCTGGCTCGCGGCCACCAGCGCTTTCCTTCGGCCGAACTTCAAAGGGATGCTCAGTGTGCCCAGAGCACCCGAGATGTGACGCGTGTCTGCTCAGGCTGCATCAGGATTTCTTCTTTAATGAAATAATGAAACCAGGAGCGTGTTAAGCCCCTGCTTTAGCTGTTTGGAGTGGGCACAAAACCATCTGCACAGAGAGAAGAGGGAAACAGGTTTTATACACAAAAACACCCGTGCTCAGCCACCCTTTGAGAAGTGGCTTTGTGCTCTGCCAGGCATGGACAATGCCCACTTTCTCTTGCAAGCGTTAAATTGGCAACCGGCCGGCGCTCCTCATTTTGCCACTTTTATCAAAGAGAGAGCTAGAAAATGCTCCCAAGCCCTAAACTGCTGGACGGGCAGCTGAAGGCATGGGAATACATCCTGGCCCCATTGAAGCCAGTGGCAAGGCTCCCACAGATTTCAGCCATGCCAGGGCTTCATCTGCTGAGAGCAAGGAGGGGAAGAGCTGTGAATTACAGCAACACTGAGCAAAGTTTATGCGCCTTTTGGTGAAAAAGAGGTAGAAATCAAAGTAGAGAGCATCCTAAACACCCTGAGTTGCTGCTGACTCTCTAAGAGATGCAAATCTGTGTACTTGCATGACCTTATTTGCAGTGGAGATCCTAGGATACTGCTTAGAGTTTGGGTCCATCCATGTTTCTAAAGACGTTTTGTGTGGAGGGCTCACTTGTTGTCTTCAGAATGGACTTAAATGTTGGGGGTTTTTTCCAAGAATGATGTTTTAGACGCTGGCATTGCTCAGTTATCTATGTAACTGATAAGAGCTTCAGATTCCTGCCAGAGAAAGCATTAGTCTAATTCAATAAAAGTACTGATAAATAGTGTTGATGAATGAGGATGAAGTCGAGAATCTACTGATGTTAACCTCAGGCTTTGGAGGACGCAATAAAATAATTTCTAAAACCATTCATCAGAGGGTAATAGCGTCAAGACAGAAAACAGCCCCTAGGTTGTTGACTCAGCAATAAAGTTGAAGAGCAGAGGAATACAAGATTGTAGTCTGGGCTGGAGTTTGGCAGCAGCATGGACGAAGCATGAGCAAGGAATGAGCGACTGCAGCACATTGAATAGTGAGGGTGAATGCTGCCATCTGTAAAATAATTTGCTTCTGTAAAGGTTAATGGATTCAAAGGAGATTCGTCTCACTACAAGACAGTGGAGACTCGAATGAATTTGTGCTGGGCAAAGTCACCTCTGAGAGTGAAAGCGTCAGAAGAAGAATGGGCTTAGGAGGGAGAGGGTTAGGCCACCTCAGCGGACACATATGGAAACGCCAGGAGCAGATGGTGGATGTGGTGTGAGTCTGGGAGAATACTCTGTAGCTTGCTGTCTGCAGGAGCTGCTTTGCTTTTGTAGGGGTAACGGGTGAGTGGGAAAAGCACAGCTATGATCAGGAAAGATTGCTCACCTTTCCATTTCTTTGATGAGCCAAGCACTTCCAGTGGTGTTCATCTGCACGGCTCCACTGCGGTCATTGGTGCTGACCCCAGCCGGAGACTGTCCCACCATTTCCTCACCTCATGAAGTGGAAGCAGAGGGTCCTGCAGCCACTGTTGTCATGACATGGGATGCAGAATTCATCTGCTGTCGTAGTGCAGTCAGACACACCAGCCTGCCTAAAGTGTTGCCTACTGCATCCAGTCTTAACAGTAAACAAAAAATCAAGCCAGCTCCCCACAGCCTGATATAGCAAGAGATGAACCATTTTAGGCAGAGCTTTCTGAACCCTCAAAACAGCACACCTCACATGGGAAATATTAGGAAGGCTGGAGGCTGACCCAGTTGTATGAATCTGAAAGTGGGCAACCTCAGCAAAATACTTGTTGCTGATCACATTAGTCTGCCATCACTTCTAGACTGATTTACCTGACTTTTAGGGCAAAAGTAGCGCATCTGATGTGCTTTTGTTCCCCATTAAAACCAGTTTGTGAATTTTTCCCTGTAACATTGTTGGTTTTGACTCTTGCAGGTTGTTCTTCACCCCACTCCAAATAGCCCAAAGCAATCAGAGTGGCACAAAATGACTGTTTCCAAAAACTGCCCAGACCAAGACCTGAAGATCAAGCTTGCCGTGCGAATGGATAAGCCTCAAAACATGAAGCACTCTGGGTAAAGTCTCAATCTGAACTCAATTTGTTTTGAATGTGAGTTAGAAAATTTCTTTTTAAAGACTCTTAAACTCCTTCTCAAGTTCACAGGAGGTCAAAAGAAAGATAAATGTAAAAATGACATTAGTTCAGTGATTTATAATGCACTTTCTGTATCCTTAGCATAGTCGTTTTTATGTCTATTAACCAAACAGTTTAAATTTTGAACAGTACTCCTCAGGAAATTGCTGGATGACGTATTTTTTTTATGTAAGAAAATAATTGGTGAACTGCCTGACTCTCTTACTGAGAATGGTGTGATTTCTTAAGTTATTCTGTGTTTCCCTGTATTGACTTCTCAGAACCAAGAGTACAGTGCACCTTCCACTGGAAATAATTGTTATTTATAGAGAGATACACAGCATAGTTAAATAGCATTTGCCTGGAGTAGGGCTAATGATTTGGAAGGTTAAAAGGGAAACCTCTGCCCTCCAGACATGAGTGTCAGAGGATCTGGGGCCAGGGTGTCCCTGACCCCACTCCTGGCTTCCATCTTCCTGCCATGCAATTGCAAATTAGATTATCCTTGGGAAGATCTAGCTAGCACCATGGCAAGGCTTTCCTCTGCTCTTCGCAGCTGAGAATGTGATAAAAAATAAAAACTGTCCACCAAAGTCACTGTTTTGATTAGCCCTTTCTCTGGTATATTTTTAGTGCTGTAAAGTGACTTTGTTTCATTTTTGTTGTCCTAGTGTTTTGTTAGACTCAATCCATTGTTAGATGGTTTAGATCACTCACCCTTTTTTGAATTTTAGTTCCTTCTCCTCATCCAGTCTTCCCTGCTAATGAGATCAGAACTGATGGCAACACGTGAAGTTTAATTTTTCCGACCGATCATAGACACCAAAAGCAAGCAAGGGGACAGTTTGCCTCTCGTATTTGTTTCTTTAACTGCAGCTGACAGCAACAGGGCTGAGCAGTCCTGGCTTCTCTCTGGCTTTCTTCAACTAACAGTTGATTTACAAGATGCTGCTTAAAACTCTGCAGTTTGGAATACTGTCTTGCTATCAGAACTGAGATTGTCTTTCTATTGACGTTAGCAGCGATAGCAAAAAAGGACAATTACTACCCTGTTCTTGAACAGTTGCCCACGTTAACATGAACATTCACCAAGAGTATGCTGGATCTCTTCTGGCATAAGGAACCACTAACATAACTAAAAAGGAATTGTTTTTCTATTTATTGAACCAGAAATAAAGTTACTATAATGCTATATATAACATTAGTGTTGAATAATGTCCCTATGTTTATATTAGTCTGGTGCTGCTGCTGTTTTTGCCAGTGTTTGTGTACAGTGTCACAATGCCCACTTCAACACAAAGATTCAATACCAATTTTGACATTAATTTTAAAAGTTAATTCTTCCTTTGTAGAAGACAGTAAATACATTCCTCTGTAGAAATTTTTCAATTTGCTCAAATACGTAGCCTAGCAATTTCTAGGAATTCTAGCTGTTCAGCAAAGTGCCCTGCCTTAGTCAGTCCAGTGAATATTGGGATACCAGGTACTGGTTTGATGTAAGAATCCCTCTGTTTGACAGCTCCCTTCAGCCAAAGGGGTTTGTGAAGCCTTAAAGCAACATTTGGGGTTTCTCTCCCTATGTCTTCTGTTGCAAATGTATTCTTCACCCATCCAACCATGTCATGGTTATTCACTGGAATTAAAGAGCTTCTAAATTCTGTACGAGTTGTGAAAGACTAAGAGGAAGAGAGAATTAATACTCTGCTACCTTAAGACTCCATGAGCTTTTTATGCCATTTTCTTTACAGGTTATTTGTTCAGGCTAGAAATAAATACATTCATGAATGCTGCTGAGCTTAAGAGTCTTGTAATTACTCCTGTTTGTGCGTTAACTTCAGTGCCTGAGTGTGTAGAAAACATGCTGAGAAGCAAGAGCACAACATGTAGTCACTTGTATACTGATTTCACTTATTCTTCTCTCTTAGGTATTTATGGGCCATTGGTAAAAATGTTTGGAAGAGGTGGAAGAAACGATTCTTTGTCCTGGTCCAGGTAACAGATTTAACTAGAAGTGATCTTAAATCACAACATGAAATATTTAAGTCTTTCCTCTGGCCATTTTCAGTGCTGTGTCATTGATACTGAGCTGTGGTTCTGTGTAGGGTGTCTGTTAAGTCTTAGATTTTTTTTCCAAATGCATACATCTTCTCAAAGATATCCGTGTTGCAGACCTCGAGCTATGAATTTCCTGAATTCATATGAATGCTTGATGGAGAACCAGTTTTAGTGAGGAATTAATGAGATGAGGAGGAAGGCCGGTCTGTCTTGATAGGAGGTACTTGGGTGCAAACGCTCCCTTTTGAGCCTCCAGGTAAAATTGGAAGTCCCTTGAAATCTACAGACGCTTTCTCACTGGCTACATCAGAGTTCATATTTAGTTCTTGACATTTATCTTACCTTCATGTTCATTACAGCCTCTCATTATCTACAGCTCTCACCGGTCATTTTGCAATGTCTTTTCTTCCTTTTTCCCTTTTTTCTTGTTTTCACTTTCTGCCCTTCCAGTTTCTGTAGACCTCTATATCTGACAGTGGTTAAGAATTTCAAGGAAACAGGCAGATGTCCTCTGTGACCTAAAGAGTCAGTACTTGGTGAGTTAGATCTTCCCTCACCTTCCCAAGGGCAGCCAACACCACTGCATTGGCTATGGAAGTGTGGGACCCCAGTTTGAGCAGCTCCATCTTCACACCAACCTGTCGAAGCCATAGAGTCCTCTTGGGTCTGTCTTTCTCTCCCTTTCCTCTGGCTTCCTCAGGGTATGTTGTCTCCAAGTATGAGAAGTAAAAGCTTTCTGCAGGGTACTGTCATGAAAGCAACAGAGATGCTCTGATGGCGTAACATGGGATCCAGCTGAGATCTCGTGTGAGCTCAAATCCAAAGTGATCAAGTCAGGGGTGAAGCAGATGGCAGGTGTGCCACACAGCGGCTGGGGTTTCACCCATGTGTAAGAACAGAGAGAGTGTAAACCAGATGCAGCAGGCTCCACATTTGGGATGGAGTATGCTTGTATCCTGGCTCTCCTGGGCTGCTAAGGGGAGGGGTCCATTCAGTCCATCTTCCACCTTACACAGCTGTGTTTTCTAGTCCTAAATCACCTTATGTAAACTGGTTAGTTTGGTTTGAGTTAATTATTACTCCAGGTTCAACTGTCTCAACAGGAAGCTTAATTGCATTCCCTGATTCTTCGTCATTTTCAGGATCCATAACCCTAAACTATTGCAGGAGATGAGAAAATCCATCCTGGGGAGATAAAAAGGGTTTATGGTGCGTGAGACCCGTGTAAGTAGGAGGCTGTTTGGAGAGGCCAGTTGAGTACCTAGTCCAATAGCCAAGTATGATCAGCAACAACAGTTTAAGTACTTGTTTTGCACTCCAAATGGTCACAGAATTGCGGGAGTTAGTGTAGAACAGCCACAGGAGATGCCTCTCTCTGCCCAAGTGGTATGTTTAGGTTTAGATGAAAGTGACAGGCTTAGGATCTCTGTAGTTTTATTTCTAGGCACATCTGGTGTGTAAATGCACTCTCCATGCAGACACTGGTCAGGTCCCTGGTGAGGTAGGGTGCTCAACACTTTGCAGGGAAACCCCGCATCTTGCAAAATTCGACTACTGGAGGTAAACCCCAAAATTCCTTCTGGTTAAGAAGCAGCAGAGGCCATAATAAAAGAAAGGCAGTTTGGGAACATTATACAGTATCCCTGTTCTTGGGCAAGGCATGAGGAATTTCTTTTCTCTGTATCTTCCTTTATTATGTTCCGAAATGAAGTTGAAAGTGCTGTGGCAGTCTGTGATCGCCTGTAGAGCAACTTCTACCGCTTTTCTCTGAGAGACACTTCATTCCTATTAGACCAAGTTCTCAGTCCCTTTTATCCTATGAAGAGAGATTCTCCAAAACAGAGAATCCTCTTTCCTAACGTAGCTTCTCCTATAAATAAATCTATTGATACTCTTCTGCACAAAGGTTTTCAGGTTTGGATGTGGATTCTGTCTCTCTCAAAGAGCCTTTCTTTTGGCTGTTCTATGTGGTTGCAGTTCTCTAGTTTTCAGTTGCTATATTTTCTTCAGCTTGCTGTGGAATTGAAGCTTTCAGAGTTATTCCATGTTTTCTCATGTTACTAGGTCTGTGTTCGTCAGTTGGCATTATAAGAGCAGAATTTGGCCAGAAAAGCAATTCATTTGAATAAGATGAGCAGACTTTTGCCCCCAGAGAGTCTCTGTAGCCCACCTCAGAAATTCCAGCTGCCACTGCAGCTTCTCTGTTATGTTACCGTTTGCTCAACATTTGGTGCAATGTAAAGTGTTCTGCCGTACATCAAATATAAACAAGAAACACTCTCTATGCAATCCCTCAGATGTAGTTTGAGCATATTGAACATGTCAGCAGGCAATAAAGATGGAATAAAAATACTTTGCTGTCCGTATGTTTGTCATTTGCTTTTCATGCAATGCAAAGGATGGGTGCCGATACGAGCAGGGATTGGCAGCAAAGGTGTTGATGTCCAGGATGCTCTGAACTCCACTAAACTACAGACAGAAAATAACCCCCACAGGAAGGTGAGCTGGCTCCGTTATGTAAAGAACGGACAAGGAGCGGCCTCTGTTTCGGGAGCTCGCTCATATGCACCGGGCTCCTGCTTGCACCAGAGCTGAGAGGAGGAGTCCAAAGCATAAAATCTGTTTGGGATATAGTGGTCTGGTCACTACATGACACTGCCAAGAGGGCAAGGCTGTATATTCAGATGAACAACTAAACGTTTCCTTTCTGATCCCTTGTCTCTGTCCCTTGCCTGCTGCATCTTCTATTGCAGCTCTGTCTCCTCTGCCATCCCTTGCAGAGAAACCCCCTCCTGGTCCTGTGTCCTCTCCTGCCCCTCTTTCCCCATTTCAGATGGACACAACCTGTTCCATCAGTGCTATTGGGGGGTACCGCTCTGCCTTCTGGTACCAGCGGTTAAGAAATTCGTGCTAATAAATACTCAAGCTCTTTATAACCACCTAAACAAGGCACAAAGGTGCCAAACTGCATGGGCGGCACCAAGGAGGAAGGTGTTGATGGCAGTTTGTCTCTTTTGTGTCAGTGATGCCTCGCCGGTATGAACGGAGGCTTTGCGTGCGCGTGTAGAAAAAAGAGCTCTGCAGGGAGCGTTTCTGCTGCTACTTGGCTTGTGTCAGCCCCAGAGAGAAGGGGAAAGGAGCAATAACTGCCTTGTAATTTGGGTGGAATAATCCCTCGCACCTTCTGTGTCTGTGTAGCTGTGAGGGTTTGTACAGGAGTGGAGATGATTTGTTTGGGTGCAGTGGGTGAGAGCGGGTCCTTTGTGTCATTTCTAGACCTGGGCTTACCCCTCCAGCGCACACGTTGCTGGGTGGACTTGGTTCAACCCCTGGGGGAAGGTTTGCAGGGTGGCTGGCAGAGCTGCTGCGTGTGTTCCTCCAGCACACACCCCTGCCTTCAGAGGGGATAGTTTTCTCTTCCGAATGAATCGCAGTCCTCTCTGCATGCTGCCCACCCTTCTCGTAGACACCCTTTGAGATGAGCAGCAGAAGAGCAGAATACTGATTAGATGTAAATTACATGGCAGAGACTCGTTACTTGCCTAATTTTAAATCCTGAGATATGCAGTGTGAAAGTGATGGCAGAATATGGCCCTGAGCTTGGATGGAAATGGTCCGCAGCATCACAAGTGAGGAAAATGCTTCGTAAAGGCAACAGTAATGCCGATGGCAGCAGTAAGCTAAAGCGAGGGGCAACTTAGGGCAAAGTTCTTCATGGCTGGTTAGGAAAGAAAACATACATCCATCACAGATGTTGTAAGTGTTTCTTAAGTTGCTATATCAGCTGCCTGAGCACAGCATAGAAATTTCAGCCAATTTGCCGATTAGACCTTTGATCGTGCAAAAGCCGGGATTTTTGATAGCTGACAGAGCTTGTATTAATTCTTTGCAGGGTCTAATGCACTGTACTGGCAACAACACTATTGTTGGTTCTGGTGGGTTTGCTGGCTTTGCCATAGGAAATTTCTTAAAATGATTCTTAAGGGCAAGTGAATTAATTACATTGAAATTTCAGACTGAATCTGTTCTCCTCTTGCCATAACCCTATTTCTGTGCTCTGGCAGCATATGGGAAGTAACACTCCATGGTACCTGGATGAAATGTCTGCTGAGTAGCTTCAAGCAGTTTTCAGCTGATTGTGTCTGATGGTGTTTGCAGAATGTTGCTGGAACGAGATCAACTCTCTGCAGATTAAAACCAGTTGCAGTGTCTACGCCTGGATCCATTGTTCTAGTGACAGACTCCCTGAACTCATTATAATTTAGACTAACAGTGACAGTTCCTGCTCTTAGCAAAACTTAGCTGACTCGGGATAAAATGAAATGAAGTAAGTGTTCAGTAACTCCACATAACCAACAGAATAAATATATAGAAAATATATCTAGAAAAATAGTTTAGCAAAATTGCAGTGTACTACACCAGCAGTCCTAGACTGTGGTCCTCAAGTGAAGGTAAATGACCCATAGCTAGTCCATGTAATTATATTAAATTGTGTTTCTAGTTAGACCCTCGCTGAGAACTGGGCATAGGTGGTGATTCTTGAGAAACCTTGAGTGTTGATAAATACAACATGTTTGGGAACTGCTGTTACACCTGTCAACGGTAGATCCTACATGTCCCATTGGTACTTGCATGGGATGCATTCCCATCACGCAACCCTGCCCAAGGAGAGCACAGGCATGCCTCCTGCTTGAAGGCAGAAGTTAGGACAACTGCTACGTGCAATTGTTTAGGGCTGAATGGATGTGCTGAGATGTGAAAACTGTTGTTTTCACATTTTTTTACTTTAAGCTAGATCATTTCCTCTGCTCATTTGTGTCAGGAAAGGGCTCGGGAGGCGACGTACAGCTGCAACCAGAGGACAAGAGTCTCCCATCAAAGTGGGAAGCTGTATTACAGCTGGCAGTATCTTAGCACAGTTTCTCTCCCTTGGGACAAAATGCATGCTGTTAATCTAGGGAAGGTCCATTTAAGAATTTAACCCAAGTGGGGCGGTGTTATGTCAACAGCGAGAAAGGGGGAGGCGAATGACTGAGCTTGGAGTGTGAGGCAACACAATTAACAGGTTTGAGCAGGATCCTGGGGAAAGCAGTGCTCGCTAGAGCAAGGAGTCTCTGGTAGAAAAACAAGGACAAAGTCAGGACTGGTTAATACATATCTACTGTATTTATTAATCAGTTGGATTATATAGCTGGTGACAGAATATGGTCAAGTGCCAGGAAAGTCAGATCAGATTTAGCAGCCTGGGAATAGTGAACTTTGACATTAGTCTCCCGCTGTCTGCTTTTCCTTTCCTGAATTTCTTTTGTCTTTTTCTCTTTTTTCCCCACTTTCTTTTCCTTCTGTTCTTTTGTCTCAAATTATTTCTCAAAGCATTTTCCCGTTTTTGTAATGAACCAGCCAGGGCTGCCTTGGATTATTTCCCTTCTTTTAGTTTCACTCAGTTCAGCTTCCTTAGATGCTCCTTTTCTGGCCCTCATCGAGTCCCTGGAAGAAATCCCAGCTGCTTTGAGAGTTTGTCCCTCACTGGGCAGAGATTTCTTCTCTGTATTCCTTCAGATTCCTCTCTGTATCTGTGCTTTTTCCAATTACTCAAACCATTCATCTTGCCCATCCCATCTGCTCGCTCGCTCTCATACTCAGCTATGGTTCAGTGTGAACTCAGCAGGCTGTAAGATTAATTTCTGCTATTAACTGTTTCACTTGTCTGGCCATTTCCAAGCTTCTGCAGAAAGCAGGCTCTGTAAAGCACAGTATTTTAGAGGACTGATGAAAGGCAAGCTGCCGTCTCCACTTGACCCTACAGTGCTGTTCAGCAGCAAAGCATGATGGTGATACACAGAGCTTTCTAGAACTTCGTTTTGTCGGGTTGTGCTTTTCTGTATATTGATGGAGCCACGTTGCAGAGTCATCAGCTTCTTCCTGACCCCAAGCAGTAAGTGCTTTAAGCAGCAGGGTAGGACAGACCGGCTGGTCTTCCCGTCCTTGAAGTCAGTAGCTCGAGTTGTTTAGGGGCTTACACTCACCATTGCATGGTTGGCAGCTTTTCCAGAGGCCACAGATAGCTCTTTCCTCCTTCCAGCCTGATCCTAGCCTGCCTACTGCCAGCAGGCCCTTGGGCAACCCTGAGCTTGGGCTTTGCTCTTGAGCTGTGTCAGTAGAAAAGAGGTAGGACGTGAACCCGGATGAGCCTTGACTCATCACATGTGTTAGACTCCCCTGTAGGTTTCTCTTAGAGGTCTCTTCTAATAATGATGTAGAGCAGCTTCTTTTGAGGAAATAATGTGAATGGTAGCAGGAGAAACCAGTTTGCTTTGCTTCTGTCTCAGGATGACAGAGCCTACTGTCTATATCTGTCTTTTATAGCTTTTAACATAAGCTGTGAAATGCCTGTGTACGTTTTCCATACCCTACTGTTGTGATGGTGTGGCTGCCTTATTGATAGGGCTGATGAATGCCTTCTGTGTCCAAAGGTGAGAGGAATTATTTGTATGTGAAGAAGAGCCTGAAATCCAGACCTTGTGTTCAGGGTCAGAGAAGAAACCTAACTACTGAATGATTTTTACATGTTGCTATAGAGGATATAGAAGAAAAACCCATTAGTTGTATTAATGTTTTCAATCAATGTCAGCGTAGGTTAGCACTGACTCATTTCAGGAATTAAATTTATCACACAGTCTCTGAAGTTCAGGCTGTCTAACACAGAGAAATCAAATCCTCACCGCTGGGATTAAATCTCCAGGATCTTACCATGAGTAAATTCAAGAGTTTCTCCAGGAGGTGGCAGCAATATACTGCGAGTGTAGCAGAATGAACGCTACAGGAGTCGTCTGAATGTCGCGCTGTGGGGCACTAAGTTATTTTTAGATTTCTTCGTGTTAATCTTTTGGGGTTTTGTGTTGCCGGTACGATGGTATGCATTCAAAGTTCATAGCATAGAATATGCACTGGTGTGCTCCTGCTATTGGTCTGTTACTTGTCAATCTTTCGTCAGTGCTGGTAGTTTTAAGGAGGATGCAAGATGCTTAAAGCATCACTTTTAGTCTTACTCCCACAAATGTGTTAATGATAGGGTTTATTCTTAGGTGGCTTTTGGAGCTCTTCCTGGAGGAAGGCAGGGTGCAGGCAGGGCTGCCGAGAGCAGGCTGGCAGCTCGCAGAAGCCCGTAGAGGGCAGCAATAAACCGAGCGCCGGCTGGGAGATGCTGTGCCAATAGACGGGTCCCCTGACTGAAATAAATGGCATTTTATTAGTGATAGGTGCCACCAAAATAGGTGCCGCATGTGTTATTCGTAGCTGAGCGATCTGTCTGGAATCTAAAGGCAAAATCGCCCAGCCGAGCCGCTCGCCCGTCTTTCAGAATCTCTCCCAGCTTCCAAAAAATAACGAGCACGATCCTTTGCCACCCACCAGAGTTTTAAAGTTTCTTCCAGAGGTCAAGAAAATGTCCAGACAAATAAAATTACGTCAGGCGTCCAGGATGTGACACAACCTTAACAAAGTCATTTGAAATCATTTGACAGTAAATTTCCCCGTGAGTTCCTAGCCTGGGGCACGGAGAATCCTCTCCTCTCTCCTCTCCTCCCTGGACGAGCTTCTCGCCGACCATCCAGGCTGCAGCACGCCGAGGATGCGCGGGGTCTTGATGCGGGCTGATGGCCTCCCAAAGGCGATTGGGGGAGCCTGGCAGAGCCCCCGCAGCTGAGTCGGCTTCCGTCAAGAGCTTGACATTGAATGTATCGTGTCATGCAGATGGTACCTCAGAGGAGTGAGAGCTGCCATTTACAGCACTGATGACAACAACTGCCGAGATCAGTGGGATCTTAAGATTGCTTTAATATGACTGGCACCTAGCAATTTAGCTCACATTGTTTGTGACAGGGTGTCACTCTTGCACTTGTCTGGGGATGAATGATAGAGGGTTTTAAAGCATGGAGCTTCCTCTTTTGGAGGGAATTAAACCGCTGTATGTACTGATGCAGAGAATTAGATGCCTGCCGCAGCAGGGCGTGTAAAGAGAGAGCTTTGCGAAAGCCTGCTAAAAAGTTTAGTCTGTCTCGCGTGGGCAATGACCGTCAGAATTACCCCACCGCCCCCCGGGTCCCTGTAAACACGCCGTCAGCACGCGGCACTCGTAAGCACTTTGGATTGCCTTGTGATCACCCGGTGCCATCTTAGCTTTGTGATTTTCTTCAGGTTAGTCAATATACATTTGCTATGTGCAGCTACCGGGAGAAAAAAGCTGAACCTCAGGAGCTGCTGCAGCTCGACGGATACACTGTGGACTACACCGACCCGCAGCCAGGTACGGGGACCCCCAGCTTGCTGCTGCCTGCTCACCGCGCTGTGTACGGCGCCCAAAAGGGAGCCCTCTCCTTCTCTGCCCCCTGCTTGCGGCTGAACTGCGATCAGCATTGTTATAAACATATTTGTGTTTATACTGAGCATTAGCTATGCATGACTTTACTATAAATAGATCTAAGGAGCTGAGCTAGGAGTTGCACCAGAGGAGGGAAAGACTCGTCTCTTCTGGGGAGCCTAAGTGAATTGCACACTTGGATCCCAGTGAAATTTGATTGTGAAGTGAATGCTCGAGTCATGATCCTATCTTGTGCCTCCAGATTATATTCCCTAAATAAAAGGTTAGCAGCTCTGCCCGTCTTCGTTGTAGAACATGTTTATGGGATCAACCCAGCATTTTTGCCTGCCCCATTTTCTCTCTGAGGGACATGAGTAAGTGGAAGGGGCAGAGACAGAAAGCCCTGGAGATACCTGTTGAGTGGTGAGACCCTTCTTCAAGCAGAGGAGCAGCACATTTCTTTCATTTCAGTGGGGCAACACATTGAGCATGGGTGGTCCTTGCCGTGCCTTGGATAATGGTAGCCTCAGAGGAGATGAAGAAAGACATAGTAGGTTTGTTGTCAAGTCCTTCATTCCAGGTTAATTTTCCTGTTAGGGAGATGGGAAGATGGGTGCTGAATCAGGGCAAAGACAGAAATAAGCACATCAGCCAAGCACTGCTGCACTCAGTCTAAAGGGAAACCTCCCACCGCATCCTCTCAAAACCCGTTTTTAACAGGGCTCCAGCCATGCAGCACACATGGGACCTGCACAATTGGGTCTGTAGATGAGAGAAGCAATTAATCAGAGTGTGTTGAGGCACATTTTAGTAATTGTGGTGCAGAGTGCTACCTGGGGACCTGACGAGCTCTCTTGCAGGTGAGTTTGTTGCAGAGGAGGGGACTGAGCTTGACCAGGAGCAGGGACTGGCTGGGGACACCTGGGGTGGCGATGGGGTGGGAAGCCAGGGGAGATCGCCAGGGTGGGAAGCTGGGAGAGATCCCCTGTCTGTCCTCAAAGTCTGCTAAACTCTGTTGTCGCTTCCTCTCCTGCCAGGTTTGGAAGGCGGCAGAGCGTTCTTCAATGCGGTGAAGGAAGGAGACACGGTGATTTTTGCAAGTGATGATGAGCAGGACCGTATCCTGTGGGTCCAAGCCATGTACCGAGCCACCGGCCAGTCTCACAAACCTGTGCCGCCTACCCAAGTGCAAAAGCTAAATGCTAAAGGAGGAAATGTACCACAGCTAGATGCACCAATCTCTCAATTTTGTAAGTAAATAAGTTCTCCTAGAGAGCAGAAGTCTTTGATGGAAAGATTTTCTGCACTGATGTAAATCAATATTTGCACACGCGTTTCTGACTCCAAAATGAAGTCTTTTTCATTAATCATTAAGCTGCTTTTTACATCAGTGGACCCAGAAGCAGTTAACTTGTGTGTTTAGCACAATCGAGCCCAAGAAACAAAATTCCTTGGGGAACTTGTCAATGGGTGTTTTAAAGTGCAATACTTGATGGAGGAGAGACTGGGATCTGAGAGCCTGAGACCCAGCTTGCTTTCTGCAGACATGTGTTTCACCCCCACACAATAAACTGCGCACCCAGATCAGAGCGATTCATTAGCGCCATTAGCTGTCTGTCAAATGCGTCACGTGCTCAAAACTACAGGTGCAAATCTTGCAAGTATGAAATGCACACACAAAAAGAGGTCTCCTGTTGAATATTCAACTGTAGGAAAACATATGGTATTTTTAACAGGTTGCTTTGCAGGCCAGTTAGATGTGAATTTTAAGCAATCATCTTTTAAGTTGTAGCTACGCTGCATGTCCTGTGCAGTTATACCCAGTTTGCTTAATTTGAAATTTAGAGCAATTTCTTTTGTCTTGCAAATGTAATTTGATTATAAAACGAACAAATGCCTCCTCACTCATTTTTCCTGAAGGTTTTGATCACACGTCTGGAGCTCCTTTGTTATGGAACATACAGCAGTTCTTACTAGTTTCAGCAAAATTTAAGAACTAGTATCATTAAATCTAAGTAAAATAAGGGAAAATGGTAAATGTTAGCAAATTTTTCTAATTAAATCTGATTTTAACATTTAAAACAGTCCGTGTAAAACAGTTGTGAAGTATTTTGTGAGGAATTCAGAAAATCTGCCCATTGCTTATCAATACCATTTGACTGCCTTTTGTATTGGTTTAACTTATTCATGTCAGTATTTATAGAAGATAACAATGCAAGACATACAGCTATATGATCAGGGTTGCAGCAGAAAACCTCTGCTTGCTGCTTTTTTTTTTTTTCTTTATGCCCTGCACATGCCTGCATCTTTTGGACTCCCTTCTGCCTTGCATTGTGGCTTCTCTCAGTGAGGATGTAGCATGATGCAGCATGGTAAACCCATAGTCAGTATTTTCATTTCAGTGACCCTCATCTTCTTCATCCCAGTCACGTCACTGACTTTGAGGGTGCAAGGTGTAAAGGATTGGGGTCGGGAAGGAAGGACACCCCTCAGAAAGCCAAAAAGGGATGATGTAGGAATTGCACTCTTTCAAGTGGGAAGTTTAGTGGTTGTGATTAGCCTCTAGACTTGGCTTAGTCAGGCTGACTTGAGGGCACCCCCAGGAACTCTGTCCCTCTGCCCAGATTTTTGGATGTGGCAGGCACAGGTCCTTCTATGGCTGCTTTTCTCTGGACTAAAAGCCTTCAAAGTGAGGCAAGGGATGCTGCTTGTGACTCCCTCTCCTGACAAGCGATGCTGAAGGATGCTCTTAGCTGTGTGGTTGGTGCAAAGAGGATGCGCTCCTCCTCGTCCCAGCATGATCCCCGTGAATTAGGATGAGGGCAGCAAGAGAACATCAAACTGAGGAAGCACCTTCACCTCCATTTTCTCCTATCCCTGCAAACATCAGGCCTGGAGAATTTTTCTGCTGGGTAAAGTCCTGATGATTATGGAGTTGTTGCTTTGCGGGGGGCCAGGTGAAGGGTCCTTTTCCAGATACGTCATAATTACCTGGCAGTAGCCATAGCTAAGTCTACCAGGAGTTTGGGGAAGAAAGGGGGAAGCCTGGGGCCGTAGACTTTCAGGTGTGTTGTCCCCACGCGCAGCCAAGCATTGCGTGCCTGGGGAGAGCTGAACCCCTCTGCTTAGGTTACCTTGTCCCAGTTCTCGCCAGGGAGCAGCCCTGGGCGGTGCCTGAGCCCAAGAGTCCTCTCTGCCTCTGACCACAGCCCAGCACGTCCAACAGAGACTTGTGCTGCTCGTGGTCCTGCAAACCTCTGTCAGCCTGACTGTGCTCAGAGCCAGAGAAATGCCACTGGTTTGACCTTGATTTTCCATCTCACTCGGCTGCCAGGAGGCAGGGATCCCTCATCCTTGCTGCTGCTGAAAACAGCCAAGATTTCTTGCCCTGATCCCTCCAGGCGTCTGAGGGGGTCAGGATCTGAACTCACTTTCTCTCACTTGTTCTCATGCTAGTACCAGCTCCAAATCTGACTTATCTGGCTTTTTTAATGCCACCACCCTCCTTCCATCCATGATGTATTTTTCCCCATAAGCTGGGTGGCTTCAGGGTTCCTGCAAACACCTGGAAGTCCTCTTGGTTGTGTTGTGCTGAAGCCAGTTGGGTGAAACCAGTCAGCCCATCAGTCTGATGATGACTTGCCACTTCAGCATCTTCTGGGCTAATGTGCTTTGTCCTTGGTCTTCCTTCCTTCTCCTCGCTTCGGTTTAGATCCCTGTGACAGTTCTTTGTGCACAGGACCATCCTACAAGAGGAGGAGGGCAGCATGCCATAGTACACCTTCATCTCAACAGCAAAAGCTACTCATTTTTCACATTTTAGCGTTTGGAAGTGGTGATGTTCATTGCAAAAGTCGTTGGGCTCAACAGCGTAATAATCAGAGGCAGAAGTGAGTCACACGTGCCATACATGGTGGCTAGTTGGGAGTCTTAAATGCACAAATACGTATCTCAGCTCCTTCAGTCTTGAAATTCAAACATATCAAGTATTGCATTTTTAAAAGGGTCTTGGTTTGTTATTGGGTTTTTTTGGTTTGTTTTCTCTTTTTTTGCCTGCAGAAAGGTAAGGACTTGTGCGAGACATTTTATTCTTGTACATTTATCTTTATACCAATCATATTTTTTTTGTGCTTAATAGAGGCTGTGGTGAATGAGGATGTGCAAAGAAGTAAATGTTAAGCCATTTGATGAGTAACTGCTGTTACAGCTTACATGTTGTAGTAGTCCGAGATGGCACACGCACATGCATGCACATGCAGAGAAACTCCAGCCTTCCGCTCCTGTGCTGGAGCTGTCTGTTAAACAGAGGCTTGAGAAGAACATATTTTGCTCTTGGGAAAACTTGGGAGAAACAGTGAATTCGTTTGGTTCCCACCTCTTGTGCCTTAGGTAAATATGAACTTGGAGCAGCGTTCAAAGTCTCATCCATAGTTCGATAGCAGCGCTTGACTTGGACATAAACAGACAGCTCTGAACCAGGGTGGAGCTTATTTTATTTGCAATTTAAGTCCAGAAAAAAAATAGATCCTGCTATTCATTGGTTTTTGTATGACTCTACAATTCCTTTTATGTGGGTGAACAGTACCTGTTAGAATGAAAAGTTTTGCTTTTTTGTTTTGCTACGATTTAAAACTCCATTCACGCAAAGCTGTGCTTTTCTCCAATGTTTGCATTATAAAAGAGAAAACCCAAAACTGTTTTTGTTTACTGTTGAAATCATGCACAGTATTATAGTCAATAATGTTGCCAATACACATTACACCTTTTGGCAATATTTAAGCTTCATAAAAGTGGTCACTTGTCTGAAAGCACCAATCTTTGTTTGTTCTGTGTAAGTGACGCATCAAACAAAATTCCCAAACATGCTCAATGTTCTTTTTTTTTTTAAACCCTTTTCTTTTTAACGTGAAAGATTGAGCCGTACTTGTTTTACGTATTGCTTGTGGTTATATTTCTTTTTTAATGTCTGTTTATATTTAATGACTGTTAATCACACCATATACAAAGAGTTGGTTGTTTTGAGAATTTGTTGTGATTTGTTCCCCCATAATAAGTAGCGAGGTTTATTGAGCTGCTTAAGAAATTTTCAGCTATAAGTGTTTGGGTTTCTTTTGGTTGGTTTGATTTTCTTTAAGTTTCTTTTTCATTCTTTGCTTGAACCCAAATATTTAGCTGCTAGGTTAGGGCTCCTGTCTGCTTTCCTGAGCCTTGTTGCTAGTCTTTATGTTATTCTGGTTTGTTCCTTCTTACCCTGCTAACTTCTAGCTGGACTCAAGGGTAAGTGCTTCCCTGTAGCTAGCACAGCTCAGATAATCAGGCTAGATTATCTGACATATGCAATGTGCTTTTTTTTTTTTTTTCCTCTTAAATCTTTCTCATGTTTAGATTTTGTAGTACAAACTTTCCATGTTATTTTCCTGAATTGAGGTTTGAAATGTAAGTTTCCATACTGAAATTAGGATGCATGTGATGTTTGCATAATTGCCTTCTCTCCCTGGCTTTCACATTGGCATCAAGTGATCCTCTTAGTAAAGCCAATCATTAACATTTCTATTTTTCATTCCAAGATGTAAATATTAATTAACATCACAATAAAACTGTAAATAATACCTTCTTTTGTTTCATGGAATTTACATCTAGTTGACTGCTTCCTGCTTGAAAACAGATCATTTTGCACTCTGACAATATCCTTTCTCTCCGTGTCGATGATTAGCTTGGTGCCGCGCACCAGCGTGCGGGGCTAACCGTGGACACCTCAGAGCCTAGAAAGGTAGGGCAGGAGACCCCAAGAGACCTAGACAAGGTGCAGGACTCCACAGGAGCACCCCGCCCTCCCCAAAGAAAAAAATCCCTCAGCACATGCCTTGAGAAAACAAGCCTGAGTCATCGAGGTTTGGCAGTTCCCCCTCCTGTAAACTCGGTAGGGGATGATTTCGGCAGCAAGCAGCGGCTCTCTGGGTCACACTGGGTTTGGAGATGCTGACCTGCTCCGACTTAAATACATTAGTCATGGAGGGATGCTGCTGTTCCCTCAAATTATCGTAAATTAATGTTTTAGTGTGGGTCTCTATCACCAATCAAGGCAATGGTTGCCAGAGAATAAGGCAGGGGAATTACTGTTCCACCCTTTCCCACTGGAATACCTGCTTTGAAAAAGATAAAAGCCCAAACTTGTGCTGTAAAAGAGCTTCTCCTTAGTCTTTGTTCAGTCTTAAATACACCCAGTACAAATCCTTTATTGGTGTTAAATACTGGTAAATATTGGTTAATAATACCTGGTGAGTGCCTGCTTTCCTTAGGAAGGAATAGCATCAGTGGGTCATGAGAGCTGGCAAATATGTATCCGGAGTATCTGAATGCAATTATGAGAAGGAACAGGCGGTGTCATCCCTCCTGGCCATCAAACAAGACTCCTTTTTTTCTTCTTCCTCCTTTTGTTTCTTTTTTCTTCTTCTTTTTTTTTTTTTTTTCTGTGTGTGAGTATGTGCGTGTGTGTATAAATATACCCCTGGGTAGCAGGCAGAATTCCTTCTCAGCAGACACTTTCTTTTTTCTTTCTTCTTCTTTTTGTTTTCTAAATGTTTGGATTTCCAAAGAGGATTCTTATCAGACTTTAATGCCAAAAAGAAAAAAAAAAGTTTAATTTGGTGGAAATACAGATTTTTTTGCCACTTTGAAAGAAAGAAAGAAAGAGTGAATGAATGAATGAACCTGGATCTGGCAACATTACATGTATTTGCACTACAATGCATTGCTATCCTATTAGATTATTAGTTTTGTGCTTTAATTGCTTTATTTTTTATAGATAGTTAGAGATACCATGAGAACGCTGCTGTGTCTTCTGTATTGTCAACTTGCAGATGCTTCATTGCAGGAATGCAGAATTAAAATGTTAATTCAGCTCTCACATAACTTGCATGAATTTAAAACTAGCCTGTAAATCACTACTACGTGCTTTAAGAAGCATGGGACTCTGACTTATGAAATACAAATTCACAGGTTTCCACAGTCATTCAGTTCAGAATATTTTTAAATAGTTATAAAAATGCTGTGAAACAATGTCTTATAAGAAGCTGTTCTAAAACTGTGTTTTTAACTTGCCACACAAGGAATTATGTAAGTCCATACTACAAATTCTTATTCATTTAACTACCAAGCATTAGATAACTTAGATTTCAATTCAGTGCCTAGTGTGTCTGGTGATTTACAGGAGGACTCATAATCGTTTATTAAAATTGTAACTTGAGCAGAAAATAACTTATTTGCAGCAGGGGGAAAGCCATAAAACACGGGAATAAACAGCCAATTAAATTTAAAGCTATCTTCTAACATGGAATGACATGAAGGGGAGAAAAAGAAAGAGGTCTCAGATCCCCAGCTGAGAGGCGAGTTCAGGCTGTGGCGGC
>NW_009720248.1:0-1858 GCF_000703405.1 Apaloderma vittatum
CTGGCGGGGGCAGCGGCTTCGTTGCCCACCACGGGTGCGGGGCCTCCGTGTGGGATGGATGGGTTTATTCAGAGCCGGTAATTCTCATAGTTTTTACAGCTGTAGTGTGTGACCTGTTTGCATAGTGTGTTACTGATCTGGGGAGTGTTTGCAGTTTATTTTACAGGCTGCCCAGAAACAGAAGGTCTCACTTGGAAAGTGTAAAATGAAGTCAGTGCGGGACCCAAGGACTCTCAGGCGTACCACTGCTCTTCTTGGCTAGGACGCTTCTCGCAGCATTTTAAATGACAGCTCAGAACCCTCTGTGGTTCTGATTGATATGTTAAGTGAATTTTAAAATGGGAACGTTTGGTTGAGTCGTTAAAAGACTTTCCAGGGTCACAGTGGGGTGTTCAACAGAGATAAAGTTAAGAGAACGTGTCTGTTTCTGGTGCTGTGGGCCTTGCTTTTACTAGCAAGATAATGACTGGTTGGAGTTGTGAGTTGACTTATCTGTAAAAAAGTTTTTGATGATTTTTTTTTTCCTGTAAGTAGGTGTCACGGGGATCGGTGCGACTTATCCTCATGATCACTCACCTGAGTGGTCAGACTGTTCTCCATTGTTAACTGGTAACAAAGTATATAAACACAATTAAATTTCCTGGTAAAGGTAAACATTACAAAGAAATGCCTGAATGTAGGAGTTGAATTTAGGAAGAAGGTGAGGGGGGACAGCACTGATTGGTAGAACAGTAAATATTGGAATGTCTTGGACATTGTTTTAATGATGTTACCTTAAACTTACAATATATTTATTTTACCAAAATCTTTGTGCTAGTTTCCGTGGTTTGGGTCAGTTACATGTTATGGAAGTAAACTTTGCATGCATGTTCTATCTCTGCAAGTTTTTTTGTGGTAATATGACAGAGTAATTTAGAGAAAGTGTCACTTTTGAAGTGACAGTTTGTATTTTGTGGTTGAATGTGCTTTCACGTACAGAGGTGTATGCAGCAGACAGCCTTCAACTAAGTGGTGAAGCTACAGTTTCAGGACTAGTTTTTTTTTGTTGTGGGGGTACCGTTTGTGTCTAACCATGAATTAGGATCCCTTTGTACTAAGTGGGCCCAAGCAGTTGTTTGTTCAGCGTTAACACTGTGCTGATCAATAAGTGGTGGCCAGTTAAATACGAGCCTTGCTTTGTTTAGTCTAGATCGATCCCTGTGCAGCACTTGCCTGAATGAAGAAACCCAGGGGTGTCAAGCTCTTATGCTTGTATGACTAGTCAGGGAAATTTTCTGGATGAAGTTATTAAATACGCTTTTAAAGGCCAATGAAAAAGCCTAGAATTTACAGGAGTGGCATATACAACGCTCTTTGGAAAGGGACTGCTACCCGGAATCAATAGTTGTAACAGATGGGAAAGAAGCCCAGGACTAAGTGGTTGGCTGGCTTAAATGCTTTTGGTCAATTAAAGTTTTGACTGTAAGAACAGTTGGGATTTAGTTTTAGATTTTTTTTTTTTGGGGGGTAGAGAGGGAAGGGAAAGACTTTGAATATGGACATAACATCACCTAAGTGTTTTCTTAAAAAATAATAATGCTCTAATAGTTATTAAACTAGAATAAAATAGGTCTTGGAAAAATAAATGAAATGTTAATTTAATGATGTTGTCAGGCAACAGGTGACAAAATGATATAACTTTGGCTTTAAAGTTTACATCTTCCCTAAGGAAGATGTTGCAAGGCTGAAAAATGAAATGTGAAATGGCTACGTTGGCTGAAGATTTAGAAATATTTCATGGTAGGAAGGTGATTTGTCCATTGGACAGCGTGTGTGGACTCACTGGTCATTTATAGGGGTTTTTTTAGGCTGTAGGGAA
>NW_009720248.1:1889-5539 GCF_000703405.1 Apaloderma vittatum
GGCTTTATTCATAAGAATAAAGTATTCGTATGTACTTTTGTGACCAGATACTTTTGTTGGTGCAGTTGAGCTTTTGAAAGATGAAGGTAAGGTTTTTTGAAGGGTAGGTTTCACAGACATGAACTGGAAAGTTTTTAAGTCTGTGAGGTCTCTGGAAGTAATTCACATCTTCATAATGCTTCACAAATTTCTTTGCTGTGCAGCCTGATTTGTCTTGCTTCTGATTCTAGAATGGCTGTGATGAAATTCACATTGGCTGTTCTAGTGGTGATGAGGGACTTTGAACGCTTATAGTTGCTCCATTGATATGGTTAAGGCAATGGTTCCCAGACTTTGCTAAAGCTTCTATCACAGGGAGCCTCATGTAGAAGACAAGGGCTAACAGCTACAAGTTGAACTAGAAGAAGCTTCGTTTGATATAAGGCAGGCTTTTTTTTTTTTTTTTTTTTTTTTTGGGGTGAAAATGCACGTGCAAACTGGGATAAGTTACACAATTGTTTCCCATTAGAGTGAGAATAGTCAGTCATTGGAACATCTCCCACAGGGACATGCTGGGAGTCCCAATCACTGGAGGTTTTCAAGATGAGATTGGTCTGGGTGCTAATCTCCCTCATGTGGGCTCTCCTGCCCACAGAAGGTTGAACTAGGTGGTCTGTTGAGATTCCTTCCCACCTGGGTTCTGTGATTTACTGATCATCTGCTTATACTGTAATATAAGAACTGTGTGTTGTATAGATGCTGGGTTTTTTTTTTGTTGGTATTTAAAATGTAGTTGTAAATTGATTGCAGTGATCTCATTTAGGGAGAGATAGTCACAGGGTAAACAACAAACCATCACTACAACAAAGCAAGGAGCACTTCTAATCTCTATTGTCTGTCACACCAAATAAGGGAAAAAGTATTGTAAGTTTTCTTACTTTCAGATTAATTCACTGCTGATCAATTTAATTGGTCTGGAAGACCTTGAGTGTAGATGTCCTTTGGGTGTGAATCATGACAGGGGATAGGGTGAGAGGGGAACTGAAGAGGGCCCCATTTGTACGTGTCTCCCTATATTCCTGGTAGAACTCCTGTACCAAGGGTAGCTGAATGTCTGTTTCTCTATATCTGAGTCTGTTTTTCCTCCAGTTTGAGCTTAATTTCACTTTAACTAATCTGAGGGCTGCTGTTGTGATCTCAGCGATGTAGTGCCTTTAAAAATGTTTTGTGAAGCTGTAGATAAAAATTGGAAAAAGAGCTTATGCTGCCAGCACAGCAAGGACCTTTCTCTGAGTTGTGGGTTGCTGTCCAGTCCAGAGATGTAGTAAAAATTCTCCAGTGTCACAAATTAAATTGAATTTGTTTTGCTTTGGGCTATTCAGCAGCAGTATACAGGCACTGGAAATAGATTCTGCACTTGTGCCTAGAGGAAGGTGGATGGAGTGCTGGCTGTATTTTGGTCTCTGTGGATATTGAATCCTCCTCTATTAGGGGGGCTGATGCAACTGGTCACTATAAATTAAAGTTATACTGGAATATGCAGACACTAAAGCTCTTCAACGTGTCAAAGGCCTGTAGAGTTTACAGTTCATGAAACACAAATATATAAGCACAGACTTTTGTACCAGCTAAGGACGTTACAACTTGAGTGAGCTTGTGGCAGGCAGTTTGGCTTTTAAAGCATAGCAGTTTTTAATTTCTTTATGCTTCTTTGACAAGCTTTCACTGTAAGTCACATTCTTCTGAATGGTCTCTCATTTCAGGCCATCTAAATTAAACATAGCCATAGGATCACTTGTTTTTACAAAAGCATCAAATTGCATCAAATACTGAGCCTCAGATTTTAGGTCACACAGAACTTGTCCAGAATAGTTTAAGATGATGATTGTCACTGACTTGACCAAAAAACCTCCAAGTAAGTAATGTGATTGATTCTGCTATAATGCCACTTCAGTTTTATCTATAACTTTTGGTGTCTGTGATAGATGCTGTAGAGTTTCAGTTTCTTATCAGTGTCCAAAACCATTTGAGAACTCTTGGCCTTCGTTCACTGTGTGAGGCAAGGATGGTGACACTTAAACTATTTTCCTAAAGCAAGCAGACTTTGAAAATGTTTTTTATGTCTTGTTTTTTTGGTGTGTGTGATTTAGTGGGTTTGGATTTAGATGGGTTACTTAAAAAAAAGAAAAAAAAAAGAAAAAAAAGATGATACTATTTCATTTGAGCAGTGAGAACTTTGGTTCCAGGCAGCGTATCATAGTTAGTTCTGTTCTTGCTTATTTCTAGAGACTTGCTTTGCGTCATGACAAACTCTCTACAAAAAGATAGTTTTGAAAAGGTAAAAAGAGTTTATCACCTATATAAATTAGTTTTTTCTACTTTTTTTTTTTGAGGAAACTGAACTCTGTAGGAGTAATTGGAAAGCATGAAATACACTAGCTGAAGTGCTATGCAATTGTTACATCGTTGTAAATACTTAGTCACTGAATACTTAAAGCTTCTATGAGTAATTGTTTACCAATATGAAGACTGCGTGAAATCTGAACACATAAACTAAACTGTTTGTGTTTGAGTGTGATATATTTGTGCATGTGTGTTCTCGTGCATAATGCTGTAGTAGGAGTGAGTGAGATTTTTATGATGGGGTAGAGAGCTTGATTATCTGTAGAAATGGGACTGGATTCATAATGTACTTCGTAATGTACTAGGTTTACATCACAGACTCGGCTTCAGGAGTTGACCTTTTGCTTTTACTGCTAGATGCTGTTGTGATTTGTTACCAGAAGTTTACATTCAGCTGGTGTTAATAGAACAGTTACATTGCCAGCCTGAGTTTTGGACAGGGCCATTCCTCCTGAAACCTGTTACTCTTCTTTGTCACAGAGCAAGATATGCCAAAATTCAGTTCACAAACAGGCAAAAACATAAGTCTGTTTTAAAATGGTACACTGAGTTTCTTGAAAATCAAGCCTTTACAGCATCTATGTGTTGTGTAGCTTTTTACTGTGAAATATAAAGGAAAAAAATATTTTTAACCTGGAGGCCTGTGTTTGAAATGCTGCCAAGTTGTCAACTTGAATGTTTTAGATATACTGGTGAATGGAATAGATCAAGATGAACTTACATTCCGCATTAAATCTAAACATAGAGAAGTGGTATTTTTTCATGTGGTAAATTACTTTTTTTCCTCTAGATTCTGCTGCTGTTTTTTGTTTGTTTTTATTTTTTCTTAAATAGCTTCCTAACCTATTATGCCCAAAAGCAGTGCAGGTCAGTTACTTTATTAGGGGATATGTTGGATAAGCAGTGCATAATATGTTTTTATCCATTGAAGTATTGGATCATTGTGTCTTCTCCATGTTGTTTTGTATAAGGAGAAATCTTTGATGCTTTTTCATCCCTGTGTTTCGTAGTGTGATAGAGTAATATTGAAGTGAACTAAAATACAAAATTTTGAACTGTTAAGGTTTATGCGACTGTGTGGTTAGTGTTCCAGAAAGCATGCACGTGTATTTCTAGGAAGACAAATGATACAGTCATCAGATGGTTTTCCTAGTCTACAAGCGTTGGCCTTCTCACTGCAGTAAAATACTCCATCTTAGCAACAGTTGCTATGTAGGACTACTTTTTCAGGCTACGTTGGTACCATTTTAAGATGTTAAGAGCTCTGC
>NW_009720248.1:5570-59995 GCF_000703405.1 Apaloderma vittatum
GCTGATTCGCCTCCTACGCTTGTGAGACTTGATTGTGTAGCTTAGGCCTTCTATTTTACATAGAAAAATGGTTAGTGAAAGTTGTATTGAGAGGATGTCCACAGAGTTAGAAACTAACATGGACATAGCCAAAGAGGAAACAAGGTTTGTATTTTGTGAGTGTGGATGGTCTGTTGTTATTAAGGAGGAGAAAAAAAATTACAGTTCTGGGCGTGTATCATAAAACCAAAAAATAAGCAGTATAGAACAGCTTATAGCACTGCTGGTGCTACACCAGGGTATGTATAAAGCAAATAGGAACCTTTTACTGCGAGTATTTGGCTGTCTTTGTGTTTATTCTGCCTCACAGCTGGGCAGAGCCCTGTGAGGCAAGCTGGTCTAACAAAACAGCCAGTGTGTGCTAGTCTCTGCAGCATCCTGCAACTTCTCTGTCACTTTGATAATTGCAATTTTCTTAGAGCTGCCGCAGAAGATCCAAGTGGTGGATTATTTCTTTTATTTTTGTCTATAGCTGGCCTTTGTGCTTCCATATTCAATTAGTGTTTTTTTTGATATCTGATTTTTTTTTTTTCTTCTTCTAGTGCTGCCTGGGAGTTAGAGAGGGGGCTTAGTGTGTTTAATGATCGCCTGTCAGGATCTTCCAGTTGATAGCCAGCTCTCGCACACGTGTCTGGGTGAGCTTTGCTGTGAGAGCCTTGAATTGAAACGAGGAGCCGCAGCCGTTGCATTGCGTGTCTTAGCAACAGTTAACAACATGTACAACTACTTTTCTAGGCCGCACTGATACTGCTGAAGAAATAGAAAACCTCTTCCAACTCCTGCAGTGGATGTTTTCCTGCCTAAAAATCTTATCCTCATGGATTCTCCCTGTGGTGAGTTGACCTTGGCTGGATGCCAGGTGCCCACCAAAGCTGCTCTGTCGCTCCCAAACCTCATCTGTATAGGGGAGAGAAAATATAACGGAACTCTCGTGGGCTGAGATGAGGACAAGGAGGAGATCACTCAACGGTTACCATCACAGGCAAAAAATGACTCAAATCGTGGAAATTAGTTTAATTTATTAATAAGTCAAATCAGCGTAATGAGATATAAAACCAAATCTTAAAACACCCCTCCATTCTTCTCAGGCTTAACTTTACTCCAGGTTTCTCTACCTCCTCCCTGCCGGCAGCACAGGGGAATGGAGAATGGCAGGTTGCAGTCAGTTCATCATATGTTGTTTGTGCAGCTTATTCCTCCCAAGAGGAAGGGAGGACTCCTCACTCTTTGCCCCTGCTCCAGTGCAGTGTCCCTCCTATAGGGGAGGGACCTTCATGAACTTCTGCAACGTGAGTCTTTCCCATGGGATGGAGTTCTTGATGAACTGAGTGTGGGCCCCTTCCAGAGGATGCAGTCCTTCAGGAGCAGACTGCTCCAGCATGGTTCTCTCGTGGGGTCACAAGTCCTGCCAGCAAACCTGCTCTGGTGTCGGCTCTTCTCTTTGCAGGTCCATGGGTCCTGCCAGGAGCCTCGTCCAGTGTGGGCTTTGCATGGGGTCACAGCTTCCTTTGGGCATCTCTCTGCTCTGGTGTGGGGTCCTCTGTGGGCTGCAGGAGGACAGCCTCCCTCACCACTATTTTGTTCCTCCTTATAATATTCTCTTTACAAGTGCACAGGTGGTTTCAAGGTGGCTCTTGAGAAAACACTACTTAAACTTCATGTGGATTATAGACAATGTTCACTTTAAACAAAAAGTTGGGAAGGGAGTTGTTCCTTTGCAGTATCTGTTCTGTGAAGTTTGTTAAATATTAAAGAAAGCTTAAGTTCTTGTATGTTAAAAGAAGATCTTATTTAATCTTTTGTGGTCTAGATTTACTTACACATGTAGCCTAGAGCTCAGTCTTAGTTTAATGTCGTGAAATACAGTCTTCACACGGGCTGCAGGGGAATCTCTGCTCTGGCACCTGGAGCACTTCCTCCCCCTCCTTCTTCACTGACTTTGGTGTCTGCAGAGTTGTTTCTCTCACATATTCTCACTCCTCTCTTCTGACTGCTGCAGTGCAGTTTTTTCCCCCTCCTTCTTAAATATATTACCACAGGGGTGTTAACCACTATTGCTGATGGACTTGGCCTTGGCCAGCAGGGTGGAGCTGCCTGGCCTTGGCTCTGTCGGCCATAGGGGAAGCTTACCGCAGCTTCTCACAGAAGCAACCGCTGTGGCCCCCTCTGCTACCAAAACATTGCCATACAAATACAATACGCTATTCCCCCCCCTTTTTCTTCTGTCATCACCTCCCACACAGTAGTACTGAGAATTATATATTAAAAATAAAAAAATCTTTGGCTGTTGCTCTCAGTGGTTTTGTGCTCTGCTAATGCTGAGCATTCTGCTTTCTGTATAAGTTAATGTTTTACAGGCACTTAACCGCGCTTGCTACAAACATTGACTTAGAGTTTCTCAAGGGGAAACACTAATAAATGTTATGCTGATTGTTATTCACTGGTATTTTCCAGTGTTATTGCTGGGACAGTTAGAAGAAAAAGGAAAACGTGTATTTACAGAAATGGGGGAAAAAATGATGCCTCACTGAGGTTTGTTAGGTATTGCATTGTAGTGCAGTTGTAAGGCCTGTGTCCGTTGCAGTGCTTGCTATTTCACAAATGATGAAGCTGGCAATGAATGCTATTTGTAGACACAGCTGTTAGGACCTCCTTTGCTAAAGGAGAGCAACAAGGTGCTTTGGGCTCTGACAACACTTAATGTCAAAAAGGCATAATTTATAACGCTCATTATCTGTGTCAGCTGTCACAGAACAAATAATCATAAAAAAGAAAAACTGGCTCTGTCCGTCTCGCAGATCTTTTTATTGTAAGTATGTGATGATGCGGGGAGAGAAGAGAGGAGGACAGGGAGCTCGTGGGGACGTATGTGTAACAGTTCTTAGAAGCTGTGGTCTCACAGGGTGGCCTGTCATTTTCTAGGTTTTTACCTGCATCCTGCTGGAGGGGACTTGTGAAAAGGGCTTTGTATGGATGTAATTCAGCTTCAGATTTTGGTAGGAGTTGCTCATAAATAAGAAGTTAGGAGGGGTTGGAAGAGCTAGAATGTGGAGATTCATGATGCTGGATGAGTGGAGGTCCAGGTCTACACTAGCAATTTGGACCCTCTCCTGGTATTGTTTCTTCACTGGCAATAATACTGATTGAAACATTTATGGCTGTGAAACTTGACTATCTGGACTGGAAAAGTACTATAAATTATACTGAAAAGTGTTTCTTTTTGCTGTAGAGAGATCTCAACAGAGAGAAAGGGTTTGGCACATAGCTTTTTATTGTCTAGGTTTAAACCTGGCTGCTGTGAAGGTCCATCTGTGTAAGAACTGTGTGCTAAAGAGCTAAGATCTTGTCTCCAAGTGGTGTTGCTTTATGGTGCAGCCCTCTGTAGTTCTAAAAGCGATGCCTGGCATGAAAAAATACTGTATCTTGCAAGCAAGCAGGCATAGCTTAAAAAGAAGTTACTGTCTTCCCGATGGTGGTTGTTGCCTTGGAACTGTGTTAGTCAATATGTGGACACTTGTAATTTGAGTCACTGCAAAACCAATCACATTACCTTAAAAAAACCACATTTGGAGGTGGTTACGTGAGGTTGGTGAATTACTGCAGTCCAGCTGTAAGAACAGTGGCAATGCAGGATATTTATGTCCTTAAACAGAGCACCAAGATAATCACTTCAGCATGATTTTAAATGACCATAAGGAGAGCAAGGTGGCATTTTTTTTTTTCCCCAGAGACCACAAAATTGGATAATTTAGTATTGAAGAGGAAGATAGTAAACACTTGTGTATCTGTCTGGCATTCCCCTGGGGGTGAAATAGCAATTGGAATAGGAGGAGGTTGCAGTATGTGCATGTGTCAAACAACTGTTTGTTTCAGTGGTGTTGGCCTGTGTAAATTAGTTTAAATATAAAAAAATAAAATACAAGAAGTAGCTGTAGGGAATATTCAGGGGAACCTGATAGTAAGATTGAATTTATTTTTTATTTTTTTTTTTTACTTTTTTAAAACAGAGTTGCACACTTGTGATGCACTGGAATTCATACTGAGCAGTTTTATTTTCATAACTATTTATGATTGAAGTTTCTGGCTTGAAAGCTCTTGATTTAGTGACACTGCAAGAAATGAATATCCTCTAGTGTTTTTTTTTTTCTTTTAAACTTCTGTTGGTCACAAACACCTGTTTTTTTGTTGTATGAAGTAAGAAGTGAATAGGTGTGTAGTTGCATGTGGGGAATGTTCACTGAAGGGTACTGGGTTGAGTTTGAAGAGCTTGAAGACAGATTTGGTCTTGAAGGTTCATAAAAAGCCCCAAGCAAATAGTTTATCTTTGGCATTGTATATGGTCAAAGAATTCATTGCAAATAGAGTCAGGAGAATGACTGAATATATGGCATCTTGGTGTTCAGCAGTTCAGGTTGGAAGGACTGGTACAACCTCCTGTATGTTGCAGACCATTAAACTGTGTTGAGCATAACTTTTATTTGTCCACTTGTTTGACTCTTATAAGAGTCATTAAAATGTGTGAAAATCACAAGTTTCGGGTGTGTATTCTCTGTTGGGCTGTAGCCAAGGATTGGGAGAGTGAGGGTTGTGTTTCTGAAGGTACGTGCTTCCAGTTTACAGATTATGAAACATCTGAATGCCTGAACAAGAGCAAAGGAGCTTTGCAGTTCTTTTGCAGATAAATCAAAGATTTGATGCTTTTAAATAGCAAAATTGTTACTTGCAAATTAAGCTATGTGAGAATAATTTGTGATTTGGTAGGCTAAAGTGAGGGTTCTTCTGGATAGGTATATATTGAGCTCCAGTGTTATGGAATGAATGTGTGTGCTTAGGTACATGGTGTCACCTGCTGCAATGACTTCTGGTGTTTTTAATGCCCCAGTTGAGATAATTGATAGTGTATTACACCTGACTTCCCTCTTCTGTTTTGGGTTGCTGGTACTGTCTTGCCTTCAGCTGACCTGAGGTTTACTCCTGTTTTCAAAGTGCTTTTGCAGGCTCATGGTGGGTAGATGAGCTTGAGGCCCCCAGGGCATGCAGAGATTTGACAGTTACGGTTCCTTTCATCTTGGTTGTACCTCAGTTTCATGCATTTCTGGGAAGCTCCTGTCTTTGGAATCACCTTTGTTTGCAAAATTTTCCAGTGACTTATCTCGTGCTCTGTCTCTTTTCCTAGGGTCATCCTCACCTCAATAGTGACAACAGGGAAATATAGTATATTGTAGGGTTTTTTATTATTGAAGCCTCTTGCTATATATCTGTTTTCCTCATGTTAAAACCAAAAGTAGAAAAAGCTATTTTTGCATCTTCAAAAAACAAGACAACTTCCACCGAATCCCATGTAAGTGGTTGCTTCAGAAACCTTTAATTTCACTAAGAATTATTTAACATTGTCACCTTCTCTACAGATGATGACTTTGATCAATTTGATAAGCCTGGTGCAGAGAGGTCTTGGAGAAGAAGAGCTGGAGATGACGACTGGGACAGGTAGGCAGAATATTTTCACGTTCAATTTCTGTATGTTGAGTTACGTTGTTGTGTTTTATATTGGAACAGTTAGAGGATTTAGATACTAATGAAGATGTTGGTGGTTATGCGTGTGTCAGCCAATGCTAGATTGTGCCAAACATACTTGCCTTGAGGAATACAGAGAGCACTATGAAAAGATACCGTTTAAAATTGGATAAATCAAAAGTATTTGTGATGTGTAAGTAACTGCAATTAATGTCCTGCTTTTCCTCTTTAAATATTTAATAGATCTCAGTGGTTTAAATATTAAGTTTTGTTAGTACTTGAATTTGCCCCACTTCGTGGTGGATGGTTTTGTTTTGTTTTAAACTAGATATTTAAGTTCTTATCCTCGAAGTCCTACTTCTGTTTTACAATAAGAAGAGTAATGGAGCTTAGGTATGGGCTCCTATTGAAAAATATGACTGTTGTAAAGATTTAAAAGTATGTGTCAATTTAGTTTAGGGGAGAATAAGAGTGTGTTCTTTTACTCGAAGGCCCTCTAGCTTAGAAATCAAGGTACTAGCTGGACTTGTCTAATCTTTCTGGGAGAAAACTTATTCACTTTTTAAAAAAAATGATTATGCCCTTTTATCAGTAGACAGACTTGCTCAGACTTTGTCAGTGGTTTTCACTGTAAAAAGTGGGAAAAAATGTTCCAAATAGATGTTTGTCTGTTCTAATAATCATTCAAACAATTGTCATAAACAAATTTCCAGTAGTTTTCCACTGAGCTAAGCCCTTAGCATAAATGTACAGTAGCTGATTCACTCTAATTCCGGAGGGCTTAGTTTCCTCCTCTGTGCTTTTCTCCTAGGTTAATTGGGTAGCTTTTGTTGCTCTGGGAGGCGAGTAAGAGGAAGTAAGGACAATAGCTTTAGTGCACAGGGTATTCCGGTGTTCGCTGGTGTGAGGGCTGTCTGCTCCCTGCCATGCCAGCACAGCTGTTTGTGAGTTGGGTGGTGAGCTGCATCAAGGAACTCATCTGGTTTGAGAGTGTAATTAAAACCACTTGTTCAGGCGGCGTCACTGGACTGTGCTGCCTCCCCACCTCCTCTCTGGGTAGTCAGAGGTACTGAAGCCAATGTTACAGGCAAAATGCTTTGGTTTAGAATGTTTTCCTGATCTTTTTGCCTTTGCTGACTTCATGGTGTGAATAGGTGGGCTCTTAGATGCTGGCTTCTCAGATTTGTTTTAGCCGTCCTACTCTTAGTCACTTCACAAAACTTGGAAGAGTCAAACTGCTGTTGTATGTTGGAAGTTGAAAGCTTATTGCTAATGGTAAACTCCCTGTGGCAAAGTTATTTTTATAGGACTTGAGAAAGTTTATACGGTATTTTCACTAACCTGAGATTTTGAAGCACACAATAATTCAGTATTAGAAGTTCTTGTTCATGTATTTGTTATTAGCTGCATATAGTTTAAGATAGATTGTATTGTTTATTGTTCAGTGAAATTGTAAGAGAAGTGGTTTCAGGTGCAGTGCTGGAGATTACAGAGTTTCATCTTGCTGATCATTCCAGAAAATGTGGAGGTTTTTTATAACTGTATCTAGTAAAATATTACTTGCTTGTGTTGGAAATTCTATTATTATATTTTATTACTATTTTATTATTATTTTTAGATTGCCAAGATATCTTTGGAAATGTTAAGTTCTGTGGATGTCTGGGCAGTTACAAATGTTGTAGATGCATGTGTTGTTGCCTAATGCAATTGCTTTAAGTTTTTTTGAACTACTGGCCTCTTTCAGTATAGGACATGCTTTCTTGAAGATTGAAAAAAAGACGGAATGAATACAGTAGACCTGGGTGGTTTTAGTCCTCCGTGCTTTGTTATGCAACCTAAATCACTTTTTCTGTGGGGAGAGTGAAAGGGTTATGCTGTTAGTCACATATCTTGATCAACCATCAACTCTTGCTGTGTTGCTACTTCACTGAGTCCCATCCCCCAGCCATTTAAATCCATTTTGAATTTACAGCTCTCCTTCCTTTCTCAAACACCGGAGGGTGATAACTGCGAGTTGGAAAGCCCCTGTGATTTGGGAGTACAAGTGTAACATTGTTCTTGGAGAATTTTTCCCATTACATTTTTTTACAAATTCTTTTCCTGAAACACTTGTGTCCTTGCTACTACTCATGTTTAATGAGGCATGCTCATGAAATTGGAGGCCAGAAAGGGCCAGTCAGACATCTTTATCACAGGCTGTTAATTTATCCATTTATAAGTAGCCCAAAAGTTGAGTTTGGGAAAAACCATGCAGTTCTGGTGCTGTCCTGAGAGATGACAGGGATGATTTAGTAGTTGACTTTTGCTGAAATTTGCTTATGCTGACTCTTTTCTTAGATTGTTCATTTCTCTACACTGACAGAAGACTTTCCACCTTTTATTTTCTGTGTTACTATTATTTTCTCCATTTGGTGAGCTGGATTTATTCAGTGGGGGGCAGGTTGAGTATTGAGAGTTGAGGAACAGAAGGAAACGGGTCTGTCTCTTGTAAGAACATGGAACTTGGGTTATCTTAACTCTAATTTCCTAGAATTGTGGGTTTGGAAAGACCGTTGTGTCCTGATTATAGTGAGGATGAGTTGCCTTTGGAACTGTTACAACTGTGTACTTTTATTCCAATGTAATTTATTTTATGTAGCGTTGTGTGGTATCCGATTACAATGGTTCGTTTTGGTCTGTTTCTCAGCTAGCATGTGATCTTACAGTCCTGGTTTTATTTTTTCTTTAGTAACAATTACTTTTATTGACCAGATGTTTAACACTTTTTTTTAAAAGAATTGCATCAAAGGTACTTTTTTTTAGTAAGGTGTTAAATAGCCCTGACTCTTTAGGTACTTAATTTAGTATTTTTCTGTATTTTCCTTTCCTTTTTGACCTGAATTTCTTACCACCTGAACTTGCTTGTAGTCTTCTCTATTACAACGCATGCACCTGCTGTCTTTTGGAATTTCTCTAGTGCAGTTGTATAAAAGCTCTCGGGTGGACAATAGTTTCAGGAAGTATTTTCAAACCTTTTGGTGCATTTGTGAGATTACTGGGAGGTGAAGAGATTAGTGGCTTTTTCCTCCTTCAGTTTTGGCTCTAAATTCTTCTGAAACCCTTTATGTAGAGTTTTCTGTCTTGGAAATAAAGAGCTTGCTCTTTGGAATGTAGTGTATGTCTTATATCCCAATTTCTGTTTAATATTGCAGTGAGCACAAAGCAATTGTTATTTGTTAATGTTCAGTCGTTCCTGGAACTGCCTGAGATCAGTAACTATGGACAAATACTGTGCGCTGATGATAACGTCTCATTAGGACTGGTTTGGAATGTCATCTATTCTCTTCTAGCCCACAAGATTTTTGTTCCCCTCCTCCTGCATTATATGTGCAGTAACCAGCTCTGAAAGAGTTGTATCCGTCTGCAAAAAGAACTTTTAGCACTGATTTACGTCTTGGGATTGACTTCCTCAGTTTCAAGTGTTTCCTATGTAGCAATAAGGAGCTCTTATACATATTCCCATTATGTTTGCATAGCCAGTTCTCACTTCAGGGTATTTAATTTTTATGAGGTATCTAAGCATAGGGTTTTTTTTTGTTGTGGTTTTTTTTTAAGGCATACAGGTAGAAATAGGTTTGCATTCTTGAATTACAGCTCATATTTCAAATCACTCAGGACATACGTGTTCTAATATGGGCATTTGTCAGTAATAAGCATTTATTATAGAAGAGGGAAATTGTTTATTTCTATCAGTAGATAAATCTTTCACTGAAGGAAGAATGAGATTAAGCAGGTGTCCTAAAGTTTAACTAATCTGGACTGTAGTTCTTTGTGTTGCATCCTGTTTATGGGACAGATGCTGTGTGTTGTGAGCCAGCTATTTTTATGCTTCCCGAATTCTTAGCCACACTTAACCAAGATAGTGAAACACGCATTTGATTTTGTCATCTTACAAAAGTCTGTTTGACATTCAACTTGAGGAGGAATAAATAAAATATTTATGAAAAAACTCGGCCTAAGTGGCTCCTTAGATCTCTGGCCTCCCAGTGCCTCCTTACTGATGTGCACCGTGGGCCACATGTGGGCCTGTAGACTGAGTCTGGCCCACAGGATATTCCTGTCTTGTTTCTTCGCTGAGGAGGTGGGAAATAGCAGTTGGGACAGTATGCTTAAACAGCCTTGACCTGAAGGATCTACTGGGTTTTGAATGCCTGCGCTTTGCCTGGCTTTATGTGTGTTTTATAGTTAGAGGGCTATGGAAAGGAGAGCATATGAAAGAGAGGTGACTGCGCAACAGCAGTTTTCGTGACATATATGATCTATTGTCTTATTGAAAAAATCTCTTTTTTCCAACTTGCTGAATGCTAAAAGGCAAGCTTTTTGCATACTCGGTAACAATTCTCTTCAAGTTGCTTTTAAAGGTGTATACCTTATGTGGCGTTTGTTTCTGTTTTATAAGGTTTAGCTTCTTAAATTTGTTAATGTTTTCCAGTGAACTTGATGATGACTTGCTTGGAGAGGATTTGCTAACTGGCAAAAAGGTAAGAGATATGCATTGAAGTGAATTGTTTAAGATACTAAAATGTGAATGTTGTTAATTTTACCCACTTACGTTGTTTGATGAGGGCTTTCATGTATTTTACAATCACTTTCTCAAAGCCTGACAGCCACAGGTACCTGAGATCTTCCTGGTTGCCAGGAAGAGTTCTGTTTCTTTTTGTGAAGTACCTTCAGTGTGGCTTTTTGAAATACAACCTCTAGAAAAATTAGTTTTTTTCTGGGTAGTATTTCTTTTCATAACACGTGGTTTAAAAAGGAGTTGGTTTGCAAAATCAGTTTGTCTGTAGCTCATTGATTTAACAGTTAAATAAAGGCAAACAAAAAAACCACAATTATGCCTCCCAAATGCTGATTAGCATTCTGGAAAATGCACTTCACCTGCCAATTTCCTGTCTATTAGAAGTTACTCATCAAAATACCAGATAGTACATTAAAAATGCCAATCAGTGGTGTCTTAAAGATCCACTCAGGGCACACAATCCACTACTATGTCTGATTTCCCCTTATACAGTGAGGCAAGGATGTGGGAGTGGCCAACGTGGGAGGACATAAACAAGTGCCCCCATGTCTGCTACAGAGTCCTCATTCGAATACCTATTTCCAAAACTGAACTTTATCATAAGAACTAAATGTGTGTTTGGATTTGCCAGGTATCTGCAGAAGATAGAGCTTCTGTTTGGGTAATCGAAGCTGGCTAGTCACCTCTTTCTCTAATTTATCTGCTAAATGAATTCTTTTAGAAAATAGATTTTAAAGTGTTAACTGGAGATTAATAGGTTTGTTAAGAAACTCAGATCTAGTAAAAGTTGAGTTTTAGTTGCTCTTAATCACCCTCTAAATGTAGGAAATCAGCGTCTTGAAATTATTCTGTAAGTAATCACTATTAAAGATAAGTTCTTTTGTCTCATGTACTGTTTAAAAAATAAAATTTCAAGAGGGTAGAGATTGCAGGTATGTGTTATGCAGCTGTCAGAACTATAAGCAGTTAACATTGCATACATCTTTGTAGTTGAAGTGTGAATTGATAAAGCTCCTTACCTTAAAAAAATTATCTATGAGTACTAACCAATATTAGATTTCTCCAATGTATTGTTTTGTTTTTGTTTTCCCTGAGCTGTTTATGCTAAACTTGATTCTACTTAATTTTGTTTCACTACTTTTTATGTGTAACCTCCTGTCCCTATTACTTCAGGGGATGGAAATAATGTGGCTGAGCAAAACTGCAGTTATCTCTTCATAGTAGGCAATTTTTAAAAAGCAAACAAAAGAGAAGGTATGATAGACAAATGAGGAGGAGATCAGAAAAGGCCCAATATTTTTTTTCTATATTTTTTCTTCACTTACAGACTAATTATGGTTTTTGTTTTTCTTCATACCATCATATCCTTTCCTCCAGTCTCCTGAGTATCTCTGCTATTTAGAACCTGCAGTAATTTGGTATATTTTCTTGGCTTGCCTAATGCATCAAGGCCACAAGGCAGTGTACTAAAACTGGTGTATTTTATTCCTGGTGTTTCTTAAGTGAGTTTTCATTTTTGGCTGTATTTGGGAATGCGTTAGTGAAAAGCATTGATAGGCAGATTTGAGTTTTGCAAATTTCTGTAAGACTGTTAAACGTTACAGATTTGTTGTCTTGTGTATTTTTCCTTGTATTTTTTAGGTCTATTCATTGAATAGATGTTCTTAGTCTGGGATGCATTCTTCATTAAAAATATTTAGTGTTCAGAAGTTTCAGTAGTTTGAGTACCTAATTAGTTAAAATTTTATATCCTTTTTTATGCTGATGATTGATTTTTTTTCTGAAACCTAGAATCAGTCAGACTTATCAGATGAAGAATTGAATGATGATCTTCTGCAAAGTGACAATGAAGAGGAACAAGAATTTTGGTATCTCTTTTCTAAATCTTATGTTTTGGATAACTTAAAGCTAGTAATTACTACAACTACTGTTAACTAGTAACTACTAAACTGAAGTTATTGGTATATTTGAAATACTCTTGCTTTTTGCCTAGCTACTTACTTAATGTATATATCCTTAATGTGTATATGAAGTGCTCAGTAGCATTGCTAGGATTTCAGTAAAATGATTTTTTTTTTTGCTTATTTTCTTTATTTGAATGTAGTAAGGTTAGCTGAAATCTATAAAAAGCTTATAAAGAAGCATCTGTCATCTCGTGTGCATTTAGAATTATTTATATGCACTTACAGAGCTCTTGTTCTTCCTTCTCCTGTAAAGTCCTTTTTTTCCATTGTATCTTACCTCCTAAGACCCTGAGGTGGAGAGCTTTGTAGTTTGTAAGGCATGATTTGTGCTTTAAATATTTCTGTACAATTACACAGCAGAAAAATTTGCACATTGTTTGTAGGCTTGAGCAGGTACTTCCAAAGGAGTTTCTTGAGGATCCTGCCCTGTAAATGAGCTGTGGTGATACAGCTCCACAGCTGCATTATGGGTGTCACAAGGCAAAAAGTGTGTCTTGACATTTTTACTTGTCAAGCTGGACTGCAGGGGGAAGGAAGATGCTTGTGATGCAGAAGTGGTGCAGTGCCACTGCTGCTTTTAAGGGCCTGTGTGTGTTCCTAGCTTTTCCTTTGCTTATTGCATGCTGTGCAGGTGTGTCATCTGAAGGGGTATGAGTATAGACATATATATAATGTTGCTCTGAGATCACCCTTCTAACCTTGGCTGGAGTTAGGGTAAGGAGTCCTGTCTCTGCGTGGCCCTGGTGAGGGTGTGGTGAGATACCTCAGACCATCAAGCTCCCCACTGGCTGCTGCTTTCCACCCTGCAAGTGTGAGGGTTGGACTGTTCTTTCAAAGTGGGGAATCTGAGCTACAGCCCTTGCTGTTCCATCTCTGGATTTCCTCCTTAAAAAAAAATGGCTGTATGACTGCACAGGTCATGAGAAAGTATCGCAAGTGTGATAGTATTTCTTAGTAGAAACGGGCTTCTGTGGACGAGTATTGCATTTTTAGCAGTTCTGCTGCCAGAGAGTTGAGAGCCTTGCTCCACTCCTTTCCCCCTCCCTCTATTTCCATTCGACTCGTTTATGCCTCTATAGTTGGGAGGATAATGATAATCCTGCATAATGTCTTTGTTTTAGTGTTAAATCGTCTCTGTCTTATAGACGCAAATAGCACAAAGCTGCCTGGATCTTTCTCCCCCAAACATAGGAAAGTACTGAGCAGTAGGAATATAATTCAAAAACAAACAAAAATCCAACAAAACTCCTTTGTTTTCCATGTACCCGGAGCCCTCAAATCAGAAAGAGCTTTTTGCCCTGCTTTTCTAACTATTCTACAGTTGTTTAGTTGCTCTTTTATGTGTTCATGGCAATAGCTATTGTAAACAGTAAATGCTGAGGTTTGCTTTCCCTCCAGATTATAAATTTGCCAGTTTTTTTGATTGTTTTATTCAGTGTCTGTGCCAATGCTGTTACTGAGTTAGAATAAATCTTAGGCATTTAAATGACAGTTCTTGATTATATATTTTTAATTATTTTAAATAGAATATTAAATGTGTCATAAAAATGTAGGCTTGAATTCAAGAACCTGTGATTATATGCTTCATTCTGTGATAGTCAAGATGGAACAATATTAATACATTTAATAAAAAATATTTACTAGCATATTGTGAAAGACTGAGAAAACAGATGCAGTTATAGTATTTTTGTGTATTTTTTTGTTAGTCTTGGAATTAAAATTGAATCCAACCTGCTTTGGTTACCAAGCAGGACCTTTGCCAGTTTGGCCTGCTAAACCATCTGGTTGGTTTGATTGCCCTGGTCAAATAGCCTGCAGCTGGTGATAAGCTGCAGTACAGTGTGCATTGTGACAGTATGGCATGGAGTCAAATAGTGTGCGAGGTGTAATTTTGTCCATCAACTTAGAGAAATTGTGTTTGTTGGCTTTGTTTTACTAAATCTTTGAGTAGTTGACCATCATGCTTCTACCTCTGATTTTTTTTCTGCCCGTACCATAGTCCTCAAGGTGTCACAGTTAGCCTCAATGCTACCTCGGGCATGCTTACATCCTACGAACTCTCCGGGACCATCAGTGATCCATCAGTAGAACACGAGTCTGAGTATGACCAAGGGGAAGATGAAATTGTTTATGACAAATCTGAAGCACCTGAGGTATATGCTTCGGAGTATGCAGAGGAGGGACATTATGAAGGCAATGATCCCGAACTGACAGAAGACCAAATAGAATATGGGGAAGAGCCTGGAGAAGAAGATGAAGTGCTAGACCTTGAAATTAATGAACCCCTAGATGAATTTCCAGTGAGTTTCTTTCTATTGTATCTTCAAAGATAACATTGCTTCACATGCATAGGGTTTTAGACTGATTTGAAATCTGTTTACCTCCCTAGGGAGGAGGGGAAATTAGACCTATTATCACTGTCTGCCAGTTTCTTTATCTAGGCTGTGACAAAGTTTGTGTTGACAGCTTGTTTGGGGGTAGGTAATGCTCCTTTGTCATGCTGCAAGGCGGTTGAGAATCATGACCTTGAGGATTGTATCCTTAAGGAAGAAAACAGCTTTGTGTGGTGGAGATACACTGCCAATTGTTAGAAGTACTTAATGCAAAAGCTTTTATCCAGGCTTTAGACAAGATCTGATAAAGTCCTTCGAAGGTGAAAAGATTATTGACCTGCTAAAGACATCTTTAAGGTGCTAATATCCCAAAGTGATTGATGTCCTGCTCGTTCATCCTTTTTGTAACTGAGAACTGTCTAAACCTGAATAAAGAGATTGGAGGTTAGTTCAGAAAATGTCATCTGTGTAATTCAATGTAATTTAAGCAGTGTCTTAGAGAACATGCGCTGTCTTTAATTGCTAGTGAAATGATTTAATTGTAATTAAAACTATGTGATCAGTGAGGTGTTTTGAAAACAAGCAAGCTTGCTTAAGAAATATTTTGCTCCCATTTTATGTTTGTAATTGTTCAGAATTGACCCTGCTTATATGTAAGTGCTTGCAGAATGTTTTAAGAACGTTTACATTTTTGGTGGGATAAAATCCAGTGTAAATGCCTATGTGCTATAGATGCACGTTTCCTTTTGTAAGGTGGTGCTGCAGTGTTTGCTTCCTGAATTTGTAATCATAGGGTGTAGAATACAGAAGTAAATGGGTCAAACAGTAGTAGATGGGATCTTTATGATGATATTGCTGGGATCTCGGTGAAAACTGCTTTGGTTATTTTTTTGACGACAATAGTGTCAGTATTAAAAGCCTTACTAAGTACACCTTGTATGGTATGTCACTTAAAATTGACAGTTCTGATACTGAACTTCTCTTCCAGTTCTGGAAAAAGTAACAATGCATACAGACTCCATCTCTCACCGAGTTTGGGGTTCTGTAAATTTGGCCTGTTTTTTCATGTTAATGTGTTACTGCTTTAGGATGAAGATTACATGCAATCATATAATGAGCAAGGAATGGAAGAACAAGAAGAATATACAGCTGATGAGGAGCTGGAAGAATCCCGGACAATGACAAATGAATCAGAAGAGGTATGTAGAGAATTGAGTTTGTAGAATTGTCCATAACTTTTGGGTAAGAAAGGATGCAGCTTTGCCAATGTTGAATTATTGGTGGAATTAATCTTTGCATAAGATGAATTGTGATAGCATCTATATTGTTAGATACGTTAGATCCCCTCTCCTTGTGATGAAAATCATAAGGGAGAGCTCAAAAATGTCCATATTTAATCTTAGCTTTGACATTAGAAACTTCAGTGATTCTTTTGGATAGGAGAATGACAGCAGCACTACCTCGCTGCCTGTTAAATCCCTGCTTGCTGTGGTGCCTCCAGATGGATAATTTGCTGCTGTTGAAAGTGTAGATACAGTTCCTGGATATCCCACTTTGAGGAGAATCGTGAGCATGGAAGGTTCTGTATGTTAGAAAGGCAAAGGTCAGGTTGTTTGTTCTTTTGAAAGTTGTCTTGGGACTGAAATGCCTGTGAAATTTATCCTAATTCTTTGATTAGGAAAAAGGACAAGTTCGTTTGCAAGAGGAAAGCTTCTGCCATAAACCATCAAGTATATGTTCACTGGTTATAAGCTGGAACAGTGGTGTCATACCTCTTATTAATTTGCAGCAAGTTTTTGATGTGGGATTTTTTTCCTTTCCCCACCAGGAATCTGCTTTAGTATTACTTTTATTCCAGTTCTTAATTAAATAGGATTGAATGGATTACCTGCTGAGAAGTGTAGTCAGAGTATATTCCCTCTTTGGAGCTTTAACTCATCAGGAAATGAATTCCTCAAAGACACAGCAGCATTATTCTATGAAGTTCTAAAAAATGGGTGTGCTGTGATAATCTGGTTTTATCAAACTTATTAAAATAAAGCAACATTCTTTGGTAGATGGAGAGATGGGTTAAAAGGGGCCACCTGCATTGTTTAGGCTTCCTATTGCAAGCATGGCGTTTTACACAAAATAGAACTTGACATACAGAATTTCCTACTTCCAAAGTATTAAATCTGCCCTTCCAAAGAACTGTAAAAATACTTTTTATTCATTCATTGGATTCTATACACTTTCGTTCTGGTGTTTTAAAAGCAGACTGATGCATTTGTGCTATCTGCAGCCACAGTCTGTATAAGACGATGAAAGCACTGCACGTTGTGTAAAACGAAGTACTTACCTAAGATTCACTGTCAAACCTACTGCTTTAAAGCACAGCTTCATTTTTAGACTATGAACTAAGGGGAATTCTGTAGCAATCGTGTTGTGGAATTTGTGCAATTCAGAATTAAATACCTTTCATTCGGAAGATAACATTAATGAAAGTTTTTAATTGATTTTAATAGCGCTTTCAGAGAAATTGTTCATTGTATAATGTGAATGTTTTGGCTACATATTTGTTTAGTTAATCTACATTCTAGCTTTCATCTGATGGCTTGCAGATTTCCAAAATAATACTTTCTTTTTATTCCTTATTATTTCATATGTAGCTTGTTGACATCTGTCAGTAGGCTCAAAATTGCACTCTCCAAATGAGAATACCACCAAGACAGATAGCCTTTGTAGAGTATGCGCTTCTGTTTGTTACATGGTTAGATGCCTGCCTCCAGCTCTGAATTCAAGTTCTGTATTCAAGTTCTGCATAACAGCACTCCTCTTTAAATCTCATAATATTCATTGCTTGTAAACAAGGGTAACTGTTGGCATTCTCCTGTAGAAAATGCAACACAAGACTGGAGCTGTAATAGATGCAGTACAAATAAATAGCATTATTATTTCTTGATTGAAATTTAGCATCTGAATAACCAAGAGCAAGATGATAAAGAAAAGTGTTTGGTAGTGTTGTATTTTAAGCAGTTTTCACTTTAAAGCCAAATAAAGCCTACTATATTGCATGAAGAAATTTTGTAAACCAAGAAGAAAAAAGTTACCTGGCTGGGAAATGGAAACATGATGGGGGGGAAACTGATGAGTAAGGAAAGTTAGACACCTGGCACTCAGGTGGGAGGTGTGAGGAAGAGGCAGGAAAAGTTTGTGTCATCGGCCAAATTTGGGTCGAGGCATGCTTTTTCGCTTGGTGCTTCATTTGTAACAATGCTTAGAACTTGGATTTTGAATAAGTAACTCTCCTTATGGAGATTCCTTGGAAAAAGTAGCAATGCTACAGAAAATATTTTTGCCTTCATAGAATTGTAGAATGGTTTGGGTTGGAAGGGACCTTAATGATCATCTGGCCATGGGCAGGGACACCTCCCGGTAGACCAGCTTACACAAAGCCCCGTCCAGCCTGGCCTTGAACAATTTCAGGGAGGGGGCATCCATGGCTTCTCTGGGCAACCTGTGCCAGTGTCTCACCACCCTCAGTGAAGAATCTCTTCCTGATATCTAAATCTGCATCTTTCACTTTGAAACTGTTAACCCATGTCCTGTCACTGCATTCCCTGGTAAAGAGTCTGTCCCCTTCTTTCCTGTAGCCCTCTTTAAGTACTGACAGGCTGTTATAAGGCCTCCCTGCAGACTTCTCTTCTCCAGGTTGAACAGCCCCAACTCTCTCTTTCTGTTCTCATAGAGGAGGATTAAAAAAAAAAAAAAAAGCCCCATGTGTCGGTCTGTCCGAATTATTCTGTCTGTGTTTAACCAAAACGTACGCATTTTGGTTCTTTTATTGAAGACACGACCTCTCAGCATGGAGGAGAATGAGGAAAAGAGTGCAAATCAAAGCAGCCAAGTTTTAAATGTATTTAGAAGCTCTTGGGTTTGTTTTTTATACTCATTTTTTATCTGTGGAGTGGAGATGCCCTTGAAATGGGCGTAACATCCTCTTATCTGCTCTCTGTTATTTCTTGATCCCTTAACATTGAGCAATTGCTTCTTGCTTCTGTATTAGCCTTTAGTAGAAGCCTCCACTGCTTATTTTCTAGCTTTTTAATAAAAGTTCTTTGTTTCACCTTCATAATATTTCTTGTGAAAGGAATCTAGTTTAGACTTTTCAACACTTACCTGTTTTGTACATCTTGGCAATCTCTGATACAAAGCTCTCCAGAACACTTGAGAGTCCCATGCTCAGGAGGATCCTGTGCTAAGATCAGTGTTTATTGGGCTGACTCATGTTTTCTCCTGCTTTCCTTGGGCTGTGTCTGCTATCGCTACTGCAGCTGCCCCGTCAGCTGGTCAGGGCTGGAGCCCTCATGCTTTCTCCGGAGCAGATCATAACCCGTCACAGGGGATTCTGATCAGTGGCTGGGATTTATGGCATAATTATTTAACGAGGATGGTGGAAAAATCTCACCTTGTGGTGGAAGAAAGGTTGTTACTTTTCTTCATAAAGAAAAGTCAGTGAAGCTCTTTGGTAGCTTTGTGCAGGGTGACAGTGGGAAATGATGAGCTGCCTTGGAGTAGAGATCCACAGAAGCCTTGGCTGGCCAGTCCAGGCATGTGACCTCAGGTGGCTGAGCAAGGTCTGTGTATGTATATGCAGAGATATTCACAATTAGCAAGCATTAAATAAAGTCCCGTAAGTGTACTAGTATGTATTTATTCTATGTCTACACTGTCTTTTCCTGTACAAATTTCTTTTGAAACTTGGAATCCATTCACACATTGTAATCTTGGCAAAACAACTCGTCCTGTTAGAATGGAACTTGGAAAAGATGTGCTGAAGTCTTGATGCCACGGCTCTCGCACAGATTGCAAGGGAAGGGAATGTGCTCCTGCGCAGCTCACATAACCTTTCCTGGAGCTGTATGTAGAGAACGTATGGTCAGACATGTTTGTGTCTGCATTACAACTAATATAAATCCCTCAAAAATATGTGTAGTCAGACTTGGATGTGGATCAGTTGGCGTTCTCGAGCCTTGCCTTTCCTTGGTGCATGCTTTTTCATTAGCTCCTTTGATTTTTTATTTTTTTTTTTAGTCTTTGATATTTAATGCTTTTATGGTTGTTTTTGGTTAATAGGTAGCATGAGCATTAAACTGATAAATAAACTGGATTAGACCCAGAAGACCACAGAATTCATGTAGGTGGCTAAGAACAGACTATTGCTGAGCTAGAAAAGTTTGAGAAACCCGTTTTGTTGTTGCATAGGAAAGTGGTAGTCTTGTAGTCCGTTACAAATTGTTGGTTGTTGTGGTTTTTTTGCATGGATATGGGTGTTTTTTTCCAGAAAGAGTAATTATCAAAAGGCAGTGAAGTTTCCACAGGTATTTTGTGTAGCATCCCATTAAAGCATTGTACAAATTTTCAGGACTATGCAGACTGCATTAATGATTCTAGTCTTAATTCTGCAGTCTGAGCCACACATAGAGCCTTGCATGAGTAAGTTTTGCACTCAGAGATGAGATTACATGACTGAGACCCAGCGTTGATGAGTGAAAACTGAAATTCCAACATAGCTTTTAAAGCATATGGACGCACAGAGAGTGGAGGTGTCTAAAGTAGATGCTCTGAAGTAGAACTGGAGGCTCAATATAGTGAGAGAGAGCACACCTTGCAAACACAGCCACTCCAGTCCTGACTTCCAAATCCTGATCCTGAAGGGAAATTTTTTAAAGACAAACATTGAAACAGTAAAATTATAGGGTTTGTGGCATTTAAAAACATCTATTTGATAGAGATATTACTACTTCTTTCTCTTTTTGGAGTTCCTCTTTTAAAGGAAAGCACTAACCCTGTTTTTTTCCTCCTTGTTTTTGTTTGTTTTTAATAAGTGTGTTAGCATCTCTTTCCTTGCTAACATCCCTCCTCTGTTCCACAAGTCTCGACTGCCTGTCCTCAGAGGTGCTTTGATTATACATAGATATGTTAATCAGACCAGTTGTGCTCAATTTGAGTTTGCTTTTGAGGTTTGGATTTTTTTCAGTCTTGTGGGATTTTTTTTTTTCCTTCTCCTACCCTGTCTGTTGTTTTTAGCTGCATTTTTTGCAGTGCTAAAACTGTTACATAGACAAATATTTTATCTAAATAGCCTTAAAGGTTTTTGTAAACTCGAGGCTGTTGAGCTATTCTCTTTGCTGTATCTGAAAGCATTTTTGTGAGGTCAGGAGATCCAGTGCTTGAATGTTTGCCTGGAATGGGTAAAACACATTTTGACCTAAGGAGATGATAAAATGAAAGTAACTTGGTAAAGTCCAGTAAATAACTGTACAGATCATTTATTCACTGGACCAAAGTAACTTTGACCTTAAGTTCATGTACTGTGCTGTCTTTTAATGTAGAAACTGTCTTGCCAGATCCTGTCTCTGATCCTGCTTCCTTCCTCTGTTTCTTCTATGTTTTGGTTTAAGTTGGGGAAATTTGCAATCTCTTGCACAATTTTGCCATAAAATCTTTTTCTTGATTTGTGACTTTGTATCTCTTCACCTGACTGACACACCTGCTTTGCCTTTTTCACATACATTACTGCACCAATCTGATTACTTAGAAGATTAAACTGCTTTTTCTCATGGCATATTCCATTCATTTCTTCACTGTCCTCGAGAAACATGAATGACAATGTGTTTAATGGCTTTGTAAATAATTAAAAGGCATGTGCTGCCCCTAAGAAATGAACAAGCAGGCTTGTACAAGAAATAACCAAATAGACAGTAACCAAGTATTTTATGGAAAATTGCACTATATTAGAACACTTTTTATTTTCAACTCTAGAAATCAAATACAGCTTCTGTAGCATTTTGAACATTATCATGCCAGCACAGAAAAATAAGATTGATTATTTTTTTTTTAGTTTAAAGGAAAGGGTTCTATTTTCATTCATGACATTGTTTCATCTAAATAAGTGTTCTCTGTTAGAGAACTAGAAAGTAAATGAGGACAAGGGAGTAACATTTCAAATACAAATTTAGTATATTCAAATTTTATCAATCCTGTTCTCTACTCTCTTTTTCAGTTGCTGAATTAAAACTAGAAGGTATTCAAGGAGTAGAAAAAGTAAAGACAAGTAGTTATACATACCTAGAGGAATAAAATACGGGTGTAAGGTGTGGGGTTTTTTTTACATATAAAAATGTGCTACTGATGATTGTTAACAAATGAAAAAAACTTGTTTAGTATTTGTAGTATTTGAATATGTTATTATCCCATGTTTACATCTTAGTAAAAGATGTCAAAAGTAGCTACTAATCAGATGGTTGTTCTTACTGGAATTTTCCTGTGCCCTTAAATGCAGAATCAAAGCTGGTTTTCTTAATAGATTTCACTATGTAACTTATTTTAGAGGGATCATATTTATATTTTTAAAAAAATCACCAAGCTTTTAAATAGTCACCGAGTTGTACATAAGTGATGTATCATGCCAGCAGAATTTGTACAAAGGGACCTTTAAGGAAAGCTTTGTCTTTTTATACTTGCTGATTCACAAGAAAATAGATTTATCAGTTTGCATGTCTTCTGTATTTTGTGATTCAGGCAGGAATTGAATCTCTGGAGCTTCAAGGTGAAACAAAAGAAGAATCTGATGAAGAGGAGGATGATGACGAAGAGTCTGGACGATTACGTTTCAAAACTGAACGGAAAGAAGGAACGATAATTAGGCTCTCAGATGTGACAAGAGAAAGGAGAAACATTCCAGAAACTTTGGGTGAGATTTTGTGGCAGTGGACTATTCTGAAGAACTAGAACAAAAGAAACTAAAAGACAGGCTTCCAAAACTTCTGGAAAAGAATTTAATGGCAAAAGATAGAACAGTTACCTTCTAATTTAGACTGGCCTGTGTCCAAGTTGCACAAAATCGTGTGGTCTGTTTTAGTATGTGTACTGTCTTATCCCCTTGGGAATAGTGTTTAAGCATAATCATGTTCTGAAAACCAGTGCAGTGTTTATTCATTGAGACTTTTGTGGAGTCTTCAAAAGCTTTCCTATTCGAAGTAGCAGCTCTCTCATCTGTACTTCACTATGTATTGTGATGGAATACGTTTTAAGGAGTTCCTTTGGACTCTTATCCTTGGAAAATTTTCGGTTGCTAACATAGAGATCTTGTTACTTGTGTTCTGCTGGGAAATACCTGCATGTTTGCTGTTTTCCCCCAGGAACATAAGCATGCTGTGAACTTCTTGTGTTTCTACAGCTAGATTGGCCTAGACAGATTGTAACTTGCTGGGCAGTGTGTTAGAAAAATATGGAAACTCCTGTTTTCTGGGATCAGCTTTTCCAACATGGAACAGTTTGGATCTTTTATACCGTCTTGATTCTTTAGACATTGTCTGAAAGGGTGTTATTTTCTTTGTATTTGAGTAGCACAACACAAGTGTGTGTGTTTTTAGGGAACATTGTTGTGTGTAGCTAATGAGTTTACCAATGCTAGTTCAGAAGAAGCAGTGTATCTGCAACTTTCTTGCAGCCGCTGTGTTATAGTCTATAAATAAAATTGTGTTGGTTTATGATTTTGAGAGTTAACGTCAAGAGCCGTTGGGTGCCCTGGGTACTGAGGTATCTGCCTGGCCCGCTGAGATAACTATATTCCCTCTTCGTGTTGGCCTTACAGTAATGGTAATAGTAATAAATAATAATTCAAATAAAAAAGATGATATTGGGAATAAATTAAGTTTTGTTTTCAGAAAGTTGTACCATTCTCATGTTTTTGCTGTTGAATCAAAATGCCACTTCAGACTATGGAAGGAAAGCCCTGATCTTTTGAAAGAGAATCAAGCTATGCAGGAGAGGTGAACTGGTAATGAAAGCAAAGTTGTCAGATACTGTTGGCTAATTGTCAGATACCACTGGGAGAAGGTGTATTGCTTTGATGCTGGTTCAAGTTTTGCCCAGCTGTAGGGATGGATTCTTTGCACAGCATTGCTTTAAGCTGGGAGCCATGCAACATGGGCTTTGAAGCTGGGTGCTTCTGATTGCTTTCCAGATGGGTCAGTGTCTTTGGGAAAACAAGGCATTTTGTAATTACATTCCCAGAGAACATTCCTAGGTTGCCAGAATTCATTCTGATGAAATTTGCTCTTACCTTAAAAGCCTTACTTTGCAAAAGACACAAGTTCTACCAAATTTGCTCTTGAATTGCGTAGCTTACTAGTTCTTTAATTCAGTTGCAAGAAATTTAGGCTTTTACTATGCCTGAAAAAATTGAAAAGCTTTAATTCTATACTAAAAGTATTTTGGCTGAGAGGACTTGTTCATGAGCAGCAAGGAGTCAGCGGCAGAGGCTGAACCAGACTGTGACAGTGATACTTGTGTGACTTGCTGTGAGACATCAGTATGTGGTTTTGAATCAAGATTTTTCTGTGCTGTTGTTCATATTTAGCAAATAGCTATTCTTACTTGCAATTTCAGGCAAAGTGTGTATTAAAGGCTTTTATTCAGAATAGTTTGAATAATCACAAATTGATTGTGAGTAGAATAAGGCTGAAGGGAGCCTGCTAGAGGCACGGGGTAGTCTGTATGTGCAAGAAGTATTCTAGGTGAGGTGCGTTCCAAATGTGTTTTCAGCTGTAAGACAGTATTTCTAGATACTGCATAAAGACCATATGTTGTTTATACAAAAGGTGCTGGTGACTTTGCAAAAGAGTATATTTTAGAAACAAGAGTGCACTGGAATAGCTAAATCTCTGCACATAGTTTCAAGGTAAATGACAACTGCATTCATTTTCATATGTCTTTAGTTTTACTCTATAATTTAATGTAAAGACAAGACCAGCTGGTGAGGAGAAAACCTGTAGAGAAGCATGACTTAAAGAAATAGTGATTTCAATTATGCTTTCTTTTAAGAGTAATTTTAAGAGATTTTGGATGTAACATTTGAGATATAAAGGTGATGCAGATATGGATGAATCTATAAACTGAAGAGCTGTTTTTGAAAATAATCTTTGGTAAAAGTAATTTTTGCTGTTGTGAAATAGTTTCTATTCATGGTAGTTTTTCATGTTAATTTGTTGATAAAGAGACTAAATTATTGACTTTGTGGTGGAAACTTAAACACCCCAAATACTTGTTTGCATATAAATACGGCTTGTTTTTGAGATTATAGAGCAAACATTTACGGATGCTACTCATTTAAAAATAAAACTTTGCTGGAGAGCTACATTTACTTTAAAATCTGAACATAGTTGAGGAAACACTTAAAGAGGAATTAACATTTCAGCTGAAGTTACAAACATAATTTCAATCCTGTCACATTTTGGTGACCTTTTGTGACAGCTTGTCTCTATTGGAGGAGTGCATTCTTACTTGCTGATTAAAGATGTCATTTGAAACCATTTTATTACCAGCACTAGTGAAATTAATCTTGACACTTAGAGACACTAGAAAAAGAATTGCTGATTCACTGCATTAACTGTGAGAACTGTACAGTTGAGATGAGAATTAGTGTCTGCTGGCAAAAAAAATCGGTAAAAATCCTGAGTGTTCTCATGAATGTAGCTGGGATCTTTCCTAAACATTTCTTTGTCCAAGATATTCTAAGTAGTGGTTTTAAAAAGTTTAAAGGACAGATATTGTAGGACAACTATGCAGTTGATTTCTAGACATACCAAGTTGGGCATCTTTGATGAGAAATAAGTAACTTCTTTCAGTGCGTGTAGCTGAAGTCTTCTCAGAGTTGGAATTGTCATTATTCTCTGGATTTAGTTAGCTGTTAAGGATTGTGAAGAAAAAAAATGGCTTTGTTTGGTGATGCCAGACTAAAGTATTCCCTCTGTACCAAACTTAAAAACCAAAACTCTACACTTCTGCAAAGTGGTAACAAGGTTATTGGATGCGGTAGAGTGTTTTTGTTAAGTCCTGCTTAGTTGGCTTATGCTTACTCTGATAAGTAGTGACTGAGATTTTGGGCAAGACTAAGAAATGAAAATGAATGATTTCACTGTTGTCCTGTGTGCAGAGCACAGAGTATAATGGGATTGCAAGTCTTGGATAATCCGGAGAAAAAAAGTTGAATCAAAGGAGAACATTTGCTGTCTCTTAGTTTAGATTGCATATATATATGTGAATACATCTGTATACTTTTTGACAGCTGTTCAGGAATGTGATTTGTTTTGTAAATCTCTGCATCATCCAGGATAATATAGATGCTGAAATTCTTGAATCTGGGGATTTGAAATGCTGTTGCTCTCAGGGAGCAACTGGGGCAGATGCAGAGACGTGCTCGGGGCTGACGTGGGCAGGAGCCTGCCCCCACCCTGTCCCGGGGGCACAGCAGCATCCAGCCTGGCTCTGTGTGTTTCGATCACAATGCACACAAGCTCTTCTCCAGGGAGAAGCAGTGGATCTCTTCACGTAAATACCTCGCGGTGCTTTGGAAGAGTCTAGGGAGGGAAAGAAGATCTTCCTCTTCTCATCACCTCTTTTCTAGTTGGCAGTTGGATCTTGTTTTCAAAGAAGACAGAGACTGTTTTCCTTTCTCCCCTCCCTGCAAAACTGTCTCCCTCACTATCTCCTCTCCTTCTCTTAAATTCAATGAACAGCCCATGTAATAATTGATCTTACTGTATGTGGTGTTGTGTGATGACTGATAGCAATATAAAGCACTTAAGGTCTTCATGAGTTTATTACGCTGCATGGACTGTGCCTTTAAGGACACAGCCTTTAAAGCTAGAGAATTTTTGTGTAGAGTAGGAAAACAGTTTATTAGTTTTCATTTCAAAGAGAGTGAGAAGTACCTGCACATCAAAGATTATGAGGGCTGACTTTGCCCTGGATGCTGTCACAGCTTCCCCAAGCTTAATCAGCACAGCCCTCTGAAGTAATTTTGTTTGGAGCAGCCCATTCTTTCTTCTAAAGTTGTTTCTATTCAGCATCCTTTGATATGTGCTCAAGAGGCTGAGAGACATGATCTTGCCTTGTAGGAAGCCTAGCTGTATTCCCAGGTTTGTTCAGAATTGCATTTCTCACATGTGACTTCTTATCTGTTTAATAGGAAACAGTTTATCATCTTGAATGAATATCAGTGGTAGGTACTTGTTGCAGCGACTGAACTTTGCTTTCCAAACTACCTCGCCGAGTTCAGGGTTGTAGTGTAGAAGATGGAAGAAAAATTGTCCTTCCTGTCCTGTGCTTGGGAAAAACCCCAACTTCTCAACTAGCAGCGTGCCCAGGATGTCCTGCAGGATTCAGATCCTCCCTGGTTATAGGCAGGGGAGCTATTGCTTTGCGATGTAATGGCGCCTTTTCTTCATATTCTTTCTTTCCTGCAGACCTGCTGAAAGTCCATATTAGCCATTTCATACTTCCAAGCCTGTAAAAAAACTGAACTTGAGGGTGTGGACAGGAAGGAGGCATGAAATCAGAGCTCTGTTATTCCTGTTAAACCAGCTTTTTTCATGTCTTACTGATAAGGTTGGATAAAGTGGTTTGTTTTGTTTTTTTTTAGTCACATCTGATGGTTTTCATTGCTTTTTTGATTGATACATTTATCTTCATTTTTCTTAGAAATCCATATTGTGCACATTTAATACCATACTAAGATGAAGGAGTGTGATTCCTTGCCCCTTCCTAAGCATGCTTTGAGATTTTCTGATAAAGCCTGATTGTCTTGGGCTCTGCTAATGAATTGAGACAGGTGCTAAGACTGAGGCAGCATTTAGTATGAGTATGTGGTGTGATTGTAAATTAAAGCTTTATGCCACTTAATTGTGGTGTCAAAGGGGAGAGAAAAGGAGGTAAAGAAACCAACATGCAGAAATGAAATAGGAAACTATATGGCAGAACCTGGGCTTTTAGGAGTCTGCCATGTTTGCTGTGCTCTTAGGCAGCAAGTTTTAAACTTTCCTTTTGAAAAATCAAAAAGTCTCTCTTTCTGGAGGTGCTGAATACCTTTGAAAACTGGGACATGCAAATTTACAGTCTTTGCAGCTCAGTTGCTGTAGCCAGGTAAGAACTGCCGCAGTGGGAATGCCACGGCGCTCACCCTTTTCTGCCCTCCTGTCAGTCCTCAACTTCAAAGACTAATTGAGATTACTTATGAAGACATTTAAGAAGGTGATTTAAGTAGCTTTGGCTATTAGACTTGCAAGAAATTTTAGTAGTTTTGCAATTGCCTTAGTTACGTATTCTTGATAGAGGCTATGCAGTGATGTGGAGACGTGATATTAGTGTCTCAGCTGCTGGCTGCAAATTATTCTGATCTTCAGGTATTACAGCCATGATGTGTAGTATTTGTAAGGAAAAACACCTTGTCCTGAAAACTGTTCCCTGTACCCAGTCTAGTTGAACACTAAGAGCAGACTTGTTAAATGGAAGACTGGAATTCTTGCACTAATTGCTATTTATATGACTTCAAAATACGTTTCTATTTATCAGGATTGCGTTTCTTGTAGAGTAGTGTAATTTTGCGCTCTAAGAGACAGAAGTCAATTTTTGAGGTAAAAGGAGATCTGTCTGGCACATGGCAGAGTCCATAGCTCCGTATTTGGGTTAGAAATATCCCCTTTAAGTAACTGAAACCTGGTGAGTGGCACTACTTCTGCTGCCACGGTGTGTTTTCTGACGTTCTTTGTAGACTTTCTCTGTATTTCAAAGTAATGTGGTTATCTGGGCCTGTTACTGCATATTTTTCTCTTAGTGTTATCAGCATTGTCACAGATTTTAAGCAGATTTGGCATCTTCATTGAGTACCATCTGTTCTTGGGTGTTTACCTGTGCTGTGAGCTGGGTGGGTGTTATCAGTGGCCATATATTTCACTTGAGCTGAGCACAGCTTTTGAAGCGTGCTCCCTCTTAAGTGGAATTACCACTTGCAAAGTACAGCTGACTCTTAAACTACATACAAGAGAATAAATACTAAGTAGTTACATACTGGAAAAGCACTTAAGTGACCAGAAAGTCCTTCTTTGGAACAGGCCAATGTGCAAGAGTCTGGTGGATAAAATCTGTTTATATATAAAGACTACAGTAAAGTTTACAGTAAAGTTTATTGAGGGATTCATTGTACTGCCTGACATCTCTGCAGATAAGTGACATGTTGTTAAGATAACACAGATTTATGAGGAGTCATCACCTTACAGCATGAGGCAAGCTTCAGCAGCATTTAAGAAAAAAACAACCAACCCTTTTTGTTCATATTTATTTCATTTACTTGCTTTTTGCCTGTGCAACAGACATAAGTATCTGTATACTCTTTCCTTTTAGAGATATCTTTAATGAAATGTTAACGTGCCGCCTAAAGGAGATCAAAGTGCCTGCAAATTTTATGTTAGTGACAGGGATGTTTCTATAGTTCTAGCGATGATTTGTTCATGATCTTTTATATCTTCTCAGCACAAAGCTAAAATAAATTTTTTTTCTCCGTCTCTCTCGTAACAGAACTTTCTGCAGAAGCCAAAGCAGCTTTACTTGAATTTGAAGAGAGGGAAAGGCAGCTTAAACAGGGACGGTACGGCTCAAGGAGAGGAGGGCGAAGAGGAGGCTCTGTGATGTGCCACGGCATGGGAGAACAAAGGAGAGACAATAATGATAGGGGAAGAATGAAGGATCACAGGCCTGCACTGCTGCCAAACCAGCCACAAACAATGGTACTTCTTAATCCTTAGTATTCCTTGAGCATACTGCCAGGAAATTACGGAGAAAGGCATTCTAAATCATGAATCTTTACAAAAGTGGAATATGTTCTAGCATACACTTTCTGCTCTTTTGGGGCAGCTCTTGGGCAAGATGGGCTTTGTGTAACACAGTAATTGTGAAAGTATGTGCTTAGTCCTGTTAAGAGTTGCAACTTGAGGAAGCTCAAGGCCTTCGAATGAGAAGTGGATTTCAACTTGTGCAACATAGTCAGGCTTACCTACTGTTTTGCATAAGGATGGAGGAGAAAGTTAATTCCTTTGAGAAGTCCTCTGCATGCAGCCTGGAAACATGTTCTGTCCCACATTATTAATAGTAGTTTAGTTTAAAAAAATCTGTAAAATATCTCTTTGTTTTTTGTCAAACTAACATTTTTGCTGATGCTTCTAAAAAATCTCTTTGTATACCTGTCATACTACTATGGAGGCAAATTAAAACCCTAGGAAGGTAATGACCACTAGATAAATTAATATCTTGGGATTTCAGATGGAATCAGCTCTGTTGCTCTTTTTCCCTCCTGTGCTTTGTATCACAAGCTAAAAGATATTACTTTTTTGTCCATCAAAAAAAGTCGTCCAGCAAGTGTGTGATTAAGAGGTCACCCACTCTGATTTTTGTTGACTGTCATAAAATATACTGGAAGCTGAGCTTGTAGAACAAAGCCTGTGTGTGTCTTTGCAGGACAAGGTCATCTCTATTAAACAAAGGGGATTTTTTCCAACAGCAGTAACTGTAGGTGCTGTTCACTAGCAGGAGTCGGTGGATATCTCAGCGGTTGAGAGCCCTGCAGTAGAATATTTCGTGCTTTTAAAACAGTGAAGGTGGAATAATTTTTTTTCTGTATTGCTGCAGTCTTTGCCGCTGGTTACTTTGATCTTAAATGTTGTAAACATTTTTGTGCTCGTTGCAGTATCATCTTGTGCGTACTCTGTAGCTGCTTTGCTTGATGTATACGGCTGCTGCAAAAAATGATGTGTCACATTTTTTTGCTAAAAGATTGCCTGTTTGGGACTCTTCTTGCACATGCAGTCCCTGTGGGAGCCTGGGGGGCTCACTGGGATTGAGGCTGCCATCATCCCTGGGGCTTCTTCACCTCTGCATAGTATTGTCACTGAAGTATTTTTTTTTTAAGTTGCTGAACTAGGACTGATACCTAGTACCAGAGAGTTCAGAAGCAGAAAAGTATCTCTGAAGAGAAGCATGATATTTTTTTTTTAATGATTATTATAACTGATTTTGACCATTTGTGTTTGAGAGTGAGCAACAAGAGACTTTCTTAAGATAACAGCACAACCCAACTATCCATATTGTTTGAAGAAAAAAACCACTCAGAATATACCTTTCAAAGGTACCTTTGTAACACAGAAGCAGCTAGCTAATTTTGTGTTTTGACTTCAGCTGTTCTTCTTAGGTCTGTTTTCTTGGAAAGGCTCTCCTATATATGAGACAAAAATTGTTTTGATCCTAGGATTCAGATTTCTAGTGATCATGACATGTATACCTTACTGCACTGGATGACAGTTTCCAGTGACATGCAGAACCCTAGCATAGGAAACGAGACAGTTTCACTGTAAAAAATAAGTGAAGAAATGTCTGCATTCCCTATGTGCTTCCTTGCTCTTTGCTGTCCTCTCCTTCACATGAATGTCTTTGTTCCTTTGCTTTCCTGTGCTGATGGTTCTTAACAGTTTAAGTTGATATATGGGAAAGAAGTTTCTCTGTTCGTATTTGACAATTGTACACCAAAGGTGTCTTGGTTTTGTGCTGGTTTATGTCAGGATATTTTAACGTTAAAGCCTATTGACTTTATTCTTTTGTCTGACTTTAGACTCATTCACAGAGATTAATTCCAACACACCAGCAACCTGTTAGGAGTCTGTTCCAGCAGCACCAACAGCAGCAGCAGCCACAGCACCAACAGCCGCAGCAACAGCCGCAACAACAGCAGCAGCAGCAGCAACAGTTACAATCTCTGCTTCCTTTACAGCATCAGCATCATTCTTCTCCTCCTCCAGGGCTACATATGCCCCCTCAGATAGAAACACCTAGAATAATGATGACTCCACCTCCAGTGACACCTCAGCAACCGAAGAACATACACATAAATCCGCATTTCAAGGGGACAGTAGTGACGCCTGTACAAGGTGAGCTTTCTGGACACCTTCCGGTCACGTGAGCATCACTCATCTTGCTCTTTGTCAAAGAGGCAACAACTTGTTTGTTTATCACTTCACAGCAGTGTTCTTCAGGCTGATATTTTTTCCTTGAGTTTGAAACAGATGTGTTGCCTGAAGGAAGACATAATGTGGGACTGTCGCCAGCTGAAATAGTAAAGCTTTTTCAACTTCTTTATCATCTCTGTTACTGTAACTCTGCTGTACTCTACTGCAAGGAGCAGCAAAAATGGAAAATTAAAAGATAATGCACTTTTTAAAAGTAGCAAATGTCAGTTTTCAAAACTAGATAGGTACTGCAGTTCATGGTTTCCCGCATCAGTCCATCTTCAGCCAAGCTTCCCCAGAATGACCCACCCACCTGTTTCAGGGAGAGCTCACTGAGGTGGTATTTGCAGGGTAATTCCTCTGTGGAAGGTACCAGCTGCTCTCCTTACTTGACAGGATTCATGCCCACAGTTCTCCTTTCAGTGCCACATTTATGATTTGTTTGATTCGGAGCCTGCAATTACCTTTTTTCTTTAACTTAACACAAGCACTCTTTGGGCTACAGTTTTTAAAGCAGGTCTCAGCAGAACTGTTAACATTATTACTTATTTAGGAACTGTTTGATCCCTAAGAGGATTAAAAAAAAAGGATACCTTCATAGCTCTGATTTGTAATTCTGTTGGGACTAGGTAAAGTACAGAAATACTTAGGTAGTTATACATTTATACCGTTGGGTTTTCTGTGGCTTTGCCCCTTTAAATTAGCAGAACTCTAAGATAGTGTTATCTTTGCTTCATTTGTGTGACCAATGAAAAACAGGAATTTGGCAGAGTAGGATACTGCCAGTTGGTGGAATCTATTAGGCTTCTCACAGATGACTTCAGAGTAGCTGCATTGTAGAGATTATTTTTTGCTTTTTCCTATCTGATAAAATTGGTACTTCTCACCAAATTATGTATTGGGACAGATTATCTGGAAGCAGTCCAAAAGGCCCTTTAGTCTTGGATTTATGCCTTTAGTACATTTTCCTAACATTTTCAAAGCAATAATTAATTGTTTTGTGAAAAGCAAAAATTAATTTTATGCTGTTGTATATGTCTCTCCTCTATCCCTATGAAACAGTAACTAAATCTTCTGTATCTAGGTGAACAAGTGTCCTCCTAGTGCCACCAGCAGCTACTGAGGAATTATGCTTTTGCCTAATGTCAGAAGTATACCAGTGGGTCTTATTTCTTTTGTCTGAGGTGTTATTTTTGGGGTTTTTTTTTCACATCATCAGGTGGCTTCAGGCTTGCCTCAGCGTTATCACTACCTCTGTGGCACCATGAATATTCTAGGGGGCCTTGCTTTATCTTAGCCTGTCTTTTGTGTCTTTACTTGCATTTTCTCATTTTTTGCAAAGCTTTGTAGCTCCTGCACATTAGGAGATCCTCAGTATTGGATTTATAGTCTTTTTCTTAGATTTTTATACCTGCTTACTTTGTGTGTGGATTCATTTCTTAACTGGTAAATGTCTAGTTGTCCTCTCAGAATGAGTGATCCATTTTTGAATGGCGTAAAACCTGTATTTCAGTAAAGAACATCTTTGCTCTGTGTGTTAATGGCAGCTGGTTTGTATGAAATACCTTTGTGCTGTCCATTTTAGTGAAGGAATCCTTGACAGGACTCCTGAATGTTTCTGCTAATAGCTGTGCAGCGTCCTGTTAAAGGCAGCCTTTTCAATCACAGTTGAGTTTTAATCTTCTTGACTAGAGAGCATGCATGGGAAGCTGAGTCTTCTGCAGTTGTTAAGAATTGTGGCCATCTCAGTCTTTTAGTCTGCAGCAGCATAGTTGTGTTACATTGAAGTAGACATTTGCACACCTCAGGAGAATGTGTAGGAAATCAGTAGTCATCTGCAGGGAAGATGAGCCTAATTCTAAAATCTTCAATGGCATTTGCATATTGAGATGAATTTTTAAGCAGTCACTGCAGGCAAATGGTAGACAGAAATTCCAGTGTAGGGAGGGCTGTTCTAAACTCCCTCTTAAAAAGTTGTCCTCAATTTAAACCATCTGCTTGAGGCGTCAATAGGCAGAGACTGGTGGTTGACAACATTAGGATGTGTTTCACATGCAGAATCATTTAATTTGGGGTGACAAGAAATATGAAAGACCAAATTGACTTGGTGTTCTTGATGATGTCCTGTCCCTTCTTGACTGAATGTATTTCCAGGTATATAATGGTTTTTACATATTGGAGAATACAGTCAGATATGTGCAAAGTTTATTGAGATTCTGTTGTTGAAAATGTGATGCCTGGAACCTAAAAATGCCATGTCTGGAAGTGCATCGTATGCACACCTAGGTTCTGGTAATTTTAATGGTGTGCTGTCATGTTTTAGTGTAGACTGGCATTTTCTACTCTCTAATATTATGGCAGGATTAAGCTCACATACTTCTAATTGTCAGCACTGGGGACACTTTTTCTAACTGCAAATCACGGAAATACACCTTCTCAACATCTTTTTGATTTGAGTTAGTCTTGAAGTATGTTGAGTATATCAGTATTTTCTAAAATAGACTCGAATCTCCTGGAAATGGTTACAAAATTTTCATGTAAAGAGAGCAGCATCTGTAAGACCTCTAGTAGCCAGTTACTTCAGCGTGAAAGTCAATTGAAGTGCTCTAGAGGAGTCCTGTCATGGGCTTATTCCTTTGTCTCAAAAGCAGATCTCGTAGAGCGGCCACCATGTCCCTGGTCAGCCTTGAATATTGGTTGAAAAAAAAAAAAATTTACTTCCAAGTCAGTTTTGTTTCAGACAAAATCCTACTATTTTTAGCTTTTGAAGCTTCATAAATGATTATGAAGGGCTCAGTCTGTCAAAACCCCTGAACGGTTGTGTGAGCCTCTGCACGCATCTGCTGCGGATAGTTTTCAGCTGGTGTTCAGTTGTGCCTTTTATGATGTTTGAATGTCTTGTCTTTTAGTTGCTTGCTTGTACAGTTTTGTTCTTTCTTTTCTCCCTGTTCTGTAAATCAGTTTTGAGTTGTAAGTAGTAATATTTTTGGCTGAATGCATGTCCAGATTTGAATATGGTCCATTCACAAATGCTGGAGCATTGTACCATAGATGTACTACAGAATACTAACTCAACGTGTAATAATAGGTATTGATTTTTTTTCTGCTTTATGTTTATACCACCAATAACTATTTCAAGGATACTTTGGTGCTGCCAAAATTGACCTCTATTAATGAGCAGTTTATGGCAGCTTGATTGATTTAGTATGGCATTTACCTTTTAAAAGCTGCGTCTTGAGAGAAATTACATTATAATTCTAAATAAGAAATATGGGATTTGCTTCTCAACCTTTTTGGAGTATAACATTGGAATTTACAGCCAAAAGCAATTTAATCTTCTTAAAATAGTGTCTAACAACATACTATGTATTATTTTTGAAACATACTTTTCAAACCTATGCCAGATTTGACATCAGGAGAATGGATTCTCATTTGAGAATTCTTTGCCACTTGAGCAAATGTGCAAGGTTTGAAATGGCATGGAGTTTGAAATGCTCTATTTCAAGAGTACTAAGTTCATTTCCTTAAAATACATAAAGGTGTATCTCTATATACTACTGCCAGAGGCAGGATACTGAAATAGGTACGAGTGCCCTGTTCAGTTGACATTTCTCAGCATTTTCCCACCTTGTGTGATTTTACTCAGTGCCTCTCTGACCTATAATACCTGGGCTATTTTAGTCCTAGATTTGTCAAGAGCACCCTGTCAGTTTTTTTCCAGGTGGCCATGGCTGTTTGATATTGACAGATGTTCATTAAAAGCTGGGATGAGACTATTTAATTTTCTCATGTAAGCTGATACAAAGTTTGCACACAGTCTTTGGTGCTGAAAGACTGGTGCAATTAGTTCACCCCATCGGTCCCTGCACTAGTGAACCAGAAGTACTTAACGAAACGGAATAGAAGCCAGACATGGACATGAACTAAAAATAGTCACTAATGTGTTAGTTCTTGTACCTCACTTACCAAGGAAAAGGGATTTTTGAGGCATTTTAGCAAATACCTGTGTTGGGAAATGCACCCAGCTTGTCCTTTAAACCAGCTGCATCTCTTGACATCTTTCCTGCTCTAGAGTGTGGTGCAGTAGTTGTCTGTAAAGTTGGTGTTTAACCCTGTGTGGGAAGTGTTTTCCTGTCATTTTCAGAAGTGCTAAAAACAAACTGAAGAAAGAGAACCTTACTGAAAGTTTTTAGCAAATGAGCAAATGCATTTCGAGCATCGCTGAATGTTTTATTTAACTTCTCTAGGCCTTCTGTTTGAGGTTGATGTACTGTATTCTTAACCACTTGAACAATTCAGGAAATTCAGAAAATGTGAAATCTGTCAATATACCTTGTACTGGGGATTCAAATATAGGTTCAGCCCCCAGTGTGATCCAGCTGTAGATGTGCATTATGCTGTAACATAAAGTGGATGTTTTGGTTTATTTATTTATTTATTTGATTGATTGTTTATTTATTTTTGTGAGACTAGCCTTTCGAAATCAGTTGTATGGACAAGTCACCCACGTTAACTGCCCTGAAATAGTAACTTTGGAAGCTATTTTTCAGGAAGAGGGTCTCCTAATTTTTTTTGGTGTCACTTTATGAAATAGTACTCTTTCATGTGAAGTCAGCAGTTCTGTGATGACACAAGCTGTGATCACAGTTGCATATACCATTATGGTGGCAAGGCCAGCTTAAGTAGTTTTGTTTGCTGTTAATTGCCATTCCCTGCCTTGTTTTACCCTCCAATGACCAGTGGTTTATACCAGATGGAGTTTTTTCTAGCCATGGTTGTTGTGGGAGACTGAGAGATACCTAGGAAATCTTCAGCAATATGAAGTTGAGAAGGCAAGTTAATCATGTATCCTTCTATTTGAAACATGAAATTATCATTAGAGTTTTCATCAGCTTTATCAAAGAGACATTTTTTGGCTGAATAAGTATTCTAGTTTTCTTTTCTGCAACAAGGAGCAATTTAATTCTGGAAAATTCAGAATTAAATTATGTAAATTAACTAGGAGAATCCTAATTGCCCTGTTGCATGTTGCAGGGGAGGGAATGGATGCTTAAAGTTAATTATAGGAACTGTGACATGTGAGGGTAAATGTGGCAGATTTTAATCACGTCTTCTTACTGCAACTGCTTTTGGTAATAACAGCAACAACTGTTAGGTAAAACAAATGGTGTTAAAAGGTGCTTCTTGTTTCAGTGCCCTTGCTGCCAGTTCCAGCCCAGCCAAGACCTGCTGTAGGACCCCAGAGATTTCCTGTGAGTAGCAGCTGTTTCTTCTTCTCTGTTATGGATAAGCATACATTTGCAAGGAAATATTAATATAGCAAATAAAAGCTGTTCTCGTGAAATATAATTTTAAGGATTTGTAAATATTGACAATACACTCTGCAGTTGAAAATGTTTGTTAAAAGCTTAAGGTCAATGGATTTTTGAGAGTAGAATTAATTCTGTTTAACTCTAAAATTGTTGAACCAGGCTCTCTGGTGGGAGAGGTGTGAGTGCATCTTAAGGAATATGGGATTCATTTTATTACTTGACTCTTTCTGTATAAATAGAATCCTTATTTTATTTGATATAATAAAAGATTGTTTGAAATAATCCCTAAGCTTAAAAAGCAGTAATATATATTTATTGTAAAAAATCTACAATAATTTTTGTCATTACTTCAGGCATTTAAATGCCTTCATGTTTTTTATATAAAAAATGGGAATGGCATTGCATGACCTTGCTTTCTGTTCTGACTTTTGAAAACAAACAAGGCACTTAGCCATTTCATCGTCCTAAATCTTTGGTTTGAATGGTTTGCAGAGTATCAAGAAAAAATAGTTTGTGCAATATTGCATTAAATATTTTCAAAAAAACATCCATATGTCATATTTCCCAACTATATAAAACATAAAAATGATACTCTATTAATATGTGCAGTGTTGAAGGGGAAAAGTAGATGTTAGTCAACATCTGTGTAGTGTCCCATGGTAACTTACTTGCATAGAGATCAAATGTATTTGAAAGAAGCAGATTTCAGAAACCTGCTATGGCTTTTGATCACCATGTGCATTTGTAGTTATTTTGGCTGCACAATATTTTTTCCTCATCTGGCTGAGGAATTGTGATTTCTGTATTTTGTACAGTAACCGAGTTTTTAAATTGCCATGTTTCTTCTATGAAGTATAGAAAGATTAGGCAGTAAAACAACAGTTTCATTAAGCAGATTCATGTTACACAATTTTATCATCAGCACTTTAACTGGGGATACTGCAGTTTTCAGAGGAAATAGTTTTTTTCAGCAGGTTTTAGTATTATGTAGAGACTTTATTAACATTTTAAAAGTAATTCTAATTGTTTTCTAGGAAAACAAGTATCTTGCAGTTGTTTTCCTTTGACAGTAAGCTACTTTGCAATAAACACAATTTGAGATGGAAAAGAAATTGGCGGACAAGATATATCTGTAAAGGCATTGTAATGGACATCTTTGAAGTGTGTTTACATCAGTGTAGAAAAATTGGAAATTAACCTTTTTTTTTTAAAATTGACTGTGAAATTAGATTTTAGTTCTATTCACTTTTGGTTTTGCAAGTTGAGAAGTGCTGCAAACCTAGCTAATCTTTTATGCAACAGTTTTTTAAAAGGGAATAAAAGACATTGAGCATTTTTTTTTTTAAGACTCTTGCTCCTTTTGCCTGAAGGAAAATAATTGACTGGTTGCTGCCTTTTTATGTAAGCAATGCCCTACCAAAGAGTCAGTCTATTTCTTTCATAAAGAGGAGGAGAGCTAGCTTAACTAAGAGAATCCCATTATGTGCTTCGATTGCCCTGAGTGTTGGGGTTGTTTTTTTGTGGTATTTTTTCCCTACTTCAGCTAGTAACCTGCTATATGAACCTGAGAAAGTTACTTACTCTTTCAGTGACTCACTGAGTTATAAAATGGGTGTAATATGGACCTCCCTTATGAGGTACTTGATAAATTTTGCAGAGGTTATCAGTCGTATTAGAATTAAGAATTAAGTGCCACTGTGTACATATCTCATGTTTATTTTATTAAATGTAATATGTTAGCTCTTGAGCTGAAGACAAATTTACTTTCTGACTAACGTTTTATCTTGCAGAAGTACCTTTTTTGCTCTGTTACATGTCACATGCCTTTGTGCCATTATAATTCACTTGTTTATGTATAAATGTTGACTTACAGCAATGGTTAGACAACTTTGACAAGCCATTTGAAGAAGATCAAAGAAGTATTCTAGACTATAGTTCATTCATCCTTTTCCTCATTGTAGAGTCTCTGGATATGTAATAACTTGAATTTGCTCTTGTTTTTAGGATTGCCTAATCAAAGCTAATAAGTGATTTTTCCCATTGCTTTATTTCTGAAAAAAAAAATAGGGAGTTGGAATTAAAGGGGAAAGCAGGCTACAAATACCTAACATGAAACTGGATGGTTTAGTTTGGTTGAATGTGACAGAGTTGGAAACTTCCAAGGTAATGAAGTTCTTGAAAGGGAGAAACCAGGAAGTGGCTAGGGCCCTAACGGAAAGAAAAATTGCCTCTGAGTTCCTGTCTTATCTAGGAGAGAAACCTCAGCCCAGAGAGCCTGTATGTGCTCCCAGTGTGGGAAGAGCTTCAGTCAGAGCTGATCAATTGCGAGTCATAAATCTGTTGGAAACCAAGTGTTATTAATTTAGGGCTAATGAAGTGACTTGTAACCGTGTAATGGTTACTTCTTACAACCGCCTGGAGAAGGATATAATTGAAGAGTTGAACAAAGTTGTAGTGAGCATGTTCGCATATTGGTGTGAGTTCTAAATTATAAGAAATAATGTAGTACTGAATCAGGGTAATGTTGGTCAGGACTGAACTTGCTTGGAGTTGGGACTGATTATATTCACTTAACCTTGAGTCTGAATTTTAATACTTCAGGGTAAGGCTCATGGTTCAATTAATTCTTACTTAAAGCTTAACTCCGGAAATGTTTAGACAGGAAGTACTAGAAAGCACATAATAGGGTAAATCTCTGTTCCCTACTTAAAGTTATTTTAACATACACAGTCTTGAATCAAGCAAGGAAGTTGTCTATCTCTTAATCTGTAAGTGTTCACGGTGATTTAGTGTGAATCATGTTTAAGAGCTGTATTCAAAGATTAGGGCCAAATAAATGGTGGATTTGAGGCATGTTACAGCTGAGAAACATGGTGAGTGTGTGTGCTAACTGGGAGTTCTGTGAAGGCTTCTAGTCTAAATTGCATGGTACTCCTCAGGTGACTGTAGTTGATAGTAATCCAATTTTCAAGCATAGTCGATGCTAATATTTTTCCAGGTATTTGAATTAACCTTGAACTGAGCAAGTGTCAACCATGTGTTTTCTTTAAACTGTTTAAAGAGCAGATTAATCTAACCTCTGTGGCAGAGCCCTTCTGAAGATCTTGCTTTATCATCTACCTTTGCTCTAAAGTGCTTAGGAGGCCTTTTTCTGAGTCCACAGAATGTTAGGGATTGAAAGGAGTTGAAGTTCTTGTTTCTGTGTCGCAGTGAATATTTCACACGTAACAGTCTACGTTAGGGACTGAACCATTTAAGGGAAGGTGACAGAAGACTTTATTAATTGGCTAGTCGTACGGGTCTTCTGAACTTTTCACACATTCTCTGATCAAATTGTTAATTCTTGTGGATGCCCCAGCGCAGGGTGCGAAGCCTGTGTTTCTTGTTACACAGGAAGGGATCACTGTGGTTCCTGTCCTTCCGTGGTTTTTTCCTGGGCTAATTTCTCTTCCAGCTCCTGCCTTCTGTGCAGAAGGATGGGGTAAAATAAGGGAAGAAGAAATTAAACAGAGAATGGAAGATGGTTTTCTAAACAATTTCTAGGCTGCTGCTAACTGACTATTACAGAGGCCAGATCATTACTTAATATGAAACTAGGCGCTGAGTTGAGGGTCCAGATCTTTTCATCCCCTTATGTGAGTTCACCAGCACATTCTGTGTCTGAACTATTTCAGTGTTTCCCTGAAGAAAAATTTATAAAGGCTTTTTGTTTCAAACATCATTTAACTTAATGAACACTGAAGTGATAGTCATATGTGACACAAAGGTGCAATTTTTTAAAGTACATTTAAGGGTAGAATATGAGTGTCGTCATGGCCACTTTGGGATAGAGTGTGGTAGAGGAAAGATGTTTTCACTGTCTACATTCTCCAGCCAGAAATAGGGAGTTATCCCTAGCATCAAGATTTGGGACTGGAGTGGGGCATTTGGAGTCTCCTTTTGCTAGGAGAATTTTCAAGAAATTGGGATAATTTACAATTTAGCTGCCTGCTGTCCTTAACCTGACACCTTGGGTGTGTTGGTCAGGTGTCCATCCCACAGACACATTTTATTAACTTTGGTCAACTCTCAGATCTGAAGTTAGGGGTAGTCTGAAGTGGCACAAAGCACAAGGTAAAGTGGCACTGGTGTCTGCCTGCCTAATTTTTGTCAGGAAGGCTTTGGTAGTTTTTAAACGCACAAAGCTTTTCTCTTTTGCTGGCACACCTTAGTTCATTTGGTGCCTGTCAGAAAACTGTTGAATTCAAGTCAGAAAAAGTTGAGTTGTGTAACGTAAATAGTTTTATTCAGTATAAAAAGGTGACTTCAATAGAACGATTTGTTCTCAGGCCCTTGTGAGTATTTTGTGTCTTTTCAGCTCCCAGGGGAGTTCGACATAATTTGGGTTTGGAGCTTGTCTTTATTTTCAAAATCATCTTTATCCTGAAGATTACTTCATTACTTTTTTTTTCATTAAATTGCAGAAACCTTCATAAAATTTATATTATCATTGTGTGCTTCCTTATGATCTCTAGGACATCAGGTGTTGTCTTAAATGGATGTAGTGAAAGGCAGTTGATTAGTCTATTGAGGTTTTTTTCACTGTTTCTGCAAACTAGTCTGATGAATTCTGAGCTTTCAGATGTTGTTTGTAATTCAGATACTGTTTTAAAACACTTCTTTATGCTTTAATGTGTGAGAGGTTTTCAAACAGGTGCACAGTCATTGTTCAAAACAGAAGTTGCTGTCCTTCACTGCCACTTACTCGAACCATTTCTTTTAGAAAAGCAATATATTAATGCTATACAAAGCAATTACAAAAGATACCTTAGAATACAGTTTACTTCTTTTTTCCTGCAGGCTGACTTGGATCAGCCTACAAAACCATTTTAGCAAGCTTGTGTCGGTTTAATGGATATCGCAATATTATTTGCTGTGGAAAATGCAAATAGGGAGTAAAATTTTTTTTATTCTTTCAGATTTGGTCGTGAGTTGCTTCAAGTGAATAAGGGTTACTTAGGTTGTGGCTTGTATTCTCCATTACTCACAGTAAGGACAATTTAAACAGTCCTGCATCTGAATACAGTCACTCATTAAACTGATATTTAGCAAGTAATGGTGTTAACTAACTAATACATGTTTGTTACAGTATATATGTAGGAGACAAACTGCTAATGGAAATAAAAAGCCACTTGTGAAAATGTTGCTCCTACTTCCTCACAATTATTTTGCTTTAGCTATGGCTTTACTATAATGAGTAACAGTAAATGAAATTTTCACTCCATTACTGTGTATCAGATCACAGGTAGTGTAGAAAGCATTTTGTTTTCATTTATCAGGACACATGGTATCAGGTGGTGTTGATTGACATTTCTTGGATAGTGCTTTATACAGCGTTTCATGCAAATCATGTTTGAATGAGACTGCTGCATCAAATTACATTTCTTTCAGATTATAGCTCGTGCAGATGTGAGACGGAGCTTGTTGAGCAGCTAGCAAAAAGCTTTCGTTTTTAACACTGTTTTCACAACTTGACTTGGAAGCCCTGTAATTACAGCACTTAAGATAGTGAAGGAATGATGGGCACTTTCTCTTATCAGATCTATAAGTAGTAGCAAGCAGATGCAGCATGAGATCCCTCCGGCTGTCAAACATTGTCAGGCTGGCATAGAGGGAATGCAGTTTAAAATGCAGGTGACATAATACCCAACATCCTCCATTTGCTAGTGGGCTTCTGATTAATCACGATTACCATACATTATCATACCATCAAATTTAATCATATCAGTGAATTCCCATCTGCAGAAAGAGCAGCAGCAGCTAAACATGATGGTAACAGCTATTAAATAAGAGAGAAATAGATGGTTTCTAAATGCGGTAACCCTTTAACTTGTCATGCTAGCTCCAGCGTGCACATGCTCTGTAGATATGAAAATCAAACAGAAAACTTGTGCATTTATATTATCATTTACCTTTCTGTTAAGTTATTTTGCACTGCCAAGGAAACTAGCATTGTAGAATTACGTTGGTTTGTGTTTTGTTTTTCTTCCCCCCTATGTTAATGACACTAGATTTTGTTCAATCTCAGCTTCAGTACCTGTGAAATACAGAAACACAGAATGGTTGGTGTTGGCAGGGACCTCTGGAGGTCATTCTTGTCCACCCTTCTGCTCAAGCAGGACCGCCTACAGCTGCTTGGCCAGGACCGTGTCCAGACGGCTTTTGGATGTCTCCAAGGATGGAGACCCCAGGAATTCTCTGGGCCACCTGTGCCAGTGCTCAGTCACACTCACAGTAAAAAAAGTTTTTCTTTAGATATACTTATATGTGGGTCTAAATATGTATATAGATATATACATGGTTTTGATATATATGAATAAAATTTAATGGGTTTAAGCCTTATTAGCAAAACACGAATGTTTACTGAGGCAAAGAGGAAAAAAGTCGTGTGCGTATAGCTATGTAGCCATTAATTAGGCACTGCCGAAGAGACATTTTGCAGAAGTCAAGACTCATAAAGCAATCCAATTAAAATATACAACTGACTTCCTACTACAATGCAATAAGAGTAACCTGGTGCTTAAACACAGAATGGAGTACTAAAATATGCTTATTGTAATTATTACAGAATCCTAGTGGTAGTACAGTTCTCTTAAGCTATTTTCACCAAGCTGAAAAAATGTTCTTTTAAAAGGTAATTCAGTGCATTGTCATCATAATACAAAAAATAAATCTGTAAACTGATATTTTTTCACCTTCTGAACCTTTAGTTCCTGCTAATTTAGAATATGATAGGGAAAAAAATGTTTTATTCATTATAAAACAGTAGGTTGTACTACTGTTCACAGTAAAATGAGATGATTTAGTGGAATATTGTGATCTGACTGTGGGATATCGAAAAGTAAAGAAGTGTTCATGCTTTCAAACATAATGCGTGGGTAATACCTGTAGGCACACTGCAACCTCTGAGTATGTAAAATTCTTCTCTCAGTGTGTTTGCAAGGTCAGAGATGTGTAAAACATCTCAAAAATGAGATTTCCTTACAGAATTAAAAATCAGGAATCAGATAATTTAACTACTAAACAGTCAGGTCTGAAATGTCATTTCCTAATACAGATGAAAGTCCAGGTTAGTAGCAGTTCTAATATTTGTCTTCTATAAAGCTGGCTGCTTCTTGACTTTTTCTGCAGCAATCTGAACATTTTTTGTTGAAGGCAGCATCATCATCCCCGAGTCACATGTATTTATCTTGAGGTGCTTAACATTATTTTTTCAAATTAATTGTACCTGCACCTTCAGGCTTGGAGTGTAATGTAGAAAACTTGAATCTGATATTCCTATTGCAGTTTAGTTCTGACCTAAGAGTTGGTTTTAATCATCAGTGACTTGTAGGTCACCAAGATACACTAGGTAAATAAACACTCTGGTGCTGTTCCTATGGAGTAGTCTCTGCTAAGTCCAAGGATAAGGTATGAATTCTATTAGATGTTTTATCTCATTAGTTCTAAAACGTCTAGGTTCCTAATTTTTTTACACATCCTTAAAACTGTTAGCTTTCAGAAAAAAAAAAAAACACCACAAAAACCCTCCCCAAAAAACCACAGGAGGATTTTATTGTCTTTAAAGAAAATAAGTGTGAAAGGAAGAACTCTTAATTCTAAATGGCACTAATACCCCTTATACAATTTCCATTTATATTGTCCTTAATCTTAAAAGTTAGAGGGCACCAAAGAGAAATGCTCTCGTGCTCTTCTACACCACACCCCTGAAGAGGACTCTGATTAAAGCGAACCCAAATCTTCAGATGATTTGATGTGAAATACCTGCTTAGAGCACAAACCTAAGTTGTTTCGTAATCTGAGAGAACCATAGAATCAGAAGGGTTGGACAGGACTTTTAAGATCATCAAGTCCAACCTACAACCCTCCACCACCCTAACACTAAACCATCTCCTGAAGAGGTTTGGGTTTACTCTTCCTTGAGGTGGTGCAGGCTGCTACAACCTGCCTGTCGCACTATTTCTTCCCTGGCCTGTCTCTGCTTGCTGGAGACACTCTTCCTTCATCCATATGAAACAGGTGGATGGGAGCGTGGGAACATGTTATTTTTCTGCACATCAACACTGTTAGGAGTTTAAACATAGAGTTGGGATTGACTTAATAATACCTTTCCTATGCCTGTATTTTATTTATTAGGAATCTCAGAAGATTTGGTCTTGAATAGGCCCACGTGTCTGCACACGTTCCTTTTCTAACTTAACTGACTCAATCATAGAGCACATAGAGGTTTAAGAACCCCATCTGTGAAGTAGTCCTGTGTAGAACTGCTTTATTGTTTCTCTTGTAGAGAAACACACTGAAGTTGGAAGTATTTTTGTCTCCATTCACAGCATGAATATGTCCCTGCTTGATGTATTAGGGCGGATGCCCTAAAACTTGATGAGAAAGGCTGCTATTAATACACAGAGCTTTAGTCTCTTGAACCGTCTGGTATTGGTTTAGTATGTTGGGAGTAACTGTCTTTCTGTACTGCCTGTGTCTTCATTGCAGCTATTTGATCCTGAGTTGGCTTAAATAATAAGGGATTCCATAGCTCTCTCTCCTCACTTGTACTGATTTTCCATGATGGCTGAGTTCTGTTTTGAGACCTTAAACAGTGACATCAGATATCAGTGATTTCTCTTAATAGACGACCTGGACTTGTGCCTAAACCTCCCAACACACCTGTCTCTTGAGTTGTGTAAGCATCAAAGAGAAGCTCAGAAATAATATTCCTGAAGTCTTGAAAAGATGCATTTGTGGGTAGCCTACAATCATTATCCTGAGTTTTATGATCACTCTGAACTTTTTGTCCTTGACTGAAACATACTTAAGGCATGAATTTTTACGTAAGGTTGTCCTATCCCTAAATCTTACCTGTCTAAATCCACTGGGAAAACCATAGTGCTAGGTTTTACTTCACCTTGATGGAATTACGTGATCGTCATAGACATCAAAGGGACACGATTGAGTCGTTCAGACTGCAAGGAAATGGCAAAATGAGGTCAATTACAAAACTTCAGTGAATGCGTTCTCTTTCTGTATGCTGTGCACAGTAGATGAGAATACTGTGAAACTTGAATGTGAAGAGCCGTGGTTTATGCGGCATATACATTTCTACTTGAAAATTTTTGAACCATATCCAAGATATATGAAGCAGGGCTTCCTGCACAAGCAGATGAAATGTCAGTTCCTTGTACCGGAAGGTAGGCATTTTGGGAGAGACTTTTTTTCAAAAAGTCTGGTGGCTGCTGAAATAAGAGGATTAACATCTTGTGACAGATGGCTATAGTTTTAATTGTCATAGGTTATAGTGGTCATTATTCTTTGCATTTAAACCGTCTAAGAAGAATTAACTGAGTGGCCCTGCTTAACTGTCAGTGGGGTTCTCCTAGCTCTTTGCATTTTAAGCGAGATTAATAAATGAAAACATGTTGTAGAGGCAGGGTGTATTTTATTGAAAGATTCATGAAGTTTCAATGACATTGTTAAGGTATTTAATTAGTCTCATGAAAAAAAAAAAGTAGAGTGGCCCTTTTAGAGAAGCTGATAAGTCATATAATAGCTGTTAGATCCTCTTTATTCCTTGCTTTATAAGATTAACTTTGTGCTAAGCAATTTATGCTAAGTTTTCCCTTTTATTGGTAACCAAAGTTATCTGTGCTTCATGAATAGATTGTTGGAGATAACATCATGTAATTAACAAGAGATGCAGAAAAGTAAAAGTACAATTTGTGTAAGAATTGTATGAGAGAGAATGTTAATTTCTTAACTAGGAAGGATATTTAAAGGGATAAAAGGAAGGCAAAATAGTGCAGTTCTTTGAAAGGATTAAAGTAACCTTATCTCGTGTTCTTTCAGAAGGTGGGATTGCCTGGGTGTGTGAAAGTCGTGTTCAATGAGCTATTCACAACCCTAATGAATTGTAGACACAAGTTTGCATTGCTTTTTTGCCTTTTTTTCCCCCCCTAAAAGTGATGGACAGGGTGTAAGTTATGCCATAGCTATATTGAATAATGGAAGTTAGTAAAAGGAGAAGTTGTGCAACCTACAGGCATGAGAATTGTATAAAATGTCAATCTCATGTGCTTTAAATTAAGTTACGGTGTGTGAGGAGGAAGAGTAGATTTTTATTTCTTTTGTGCCAGAGTAAACTTCATAAAATTAAAGATTCGGGACAGTAAAATAGCTGTCAGTAGCACTTCAGTCTGCAGTTATGTTCTTCTAGGTATTTCTAAACTGTCTGTGATTATGGTCTCTTTTGGAAATCCACGCAGAAGCCTATTTTCAGTATAATTTCTTTCTAGACCTCCATTCAGGTATTCAAAAAAGATAGGTAAAAATTTTCAAGGTAAAATTGCATGAGGATAAATTAAATGATAGCACACTCCTTAAAACCAGGAAAAAAATACAGGCCCAAAATTAGTTTCTTTGGTAGTTTTAGACAAATCTTGATCTTCAGTACCTCGCTTGGTTTCATTTTCACAGAAGAGAAAGAATGGGCAGAGCTGCAGCCCCCTGCGGGCCACCCAGCCTTACCGAGGAGACGTTCAATGACAGTTTGCCTCTCCGATCCTCAAAGTTACTTTCTGATGCCAGGGCTGCAGGTAGTTATTTAGAAGGAGCTGCAGTGCCGAAGCGAAGGCGAACACGTTTTTGTGAAGGAGAATGTGCCCCTTGGTTACGAACTGCGACGTGGTGGGGACGTCGTCTTCAGGTCTTGAGCTTTTTCCCGATCTTGTGCTATTTGTGCAACTGGCTTTAATCGTAGCTAAAACCTCCAGTTTAGGAGTCTTTCCTTGCAATTTGGTGCACTTCTGCTAAGCAATCAATCTGATAACGATACTAAATAAATAACAATGATAATATATAGTCCGATAACACTGAAAAGGGGAGAAGATTCATCCAAAAAGTTGCTGTATACGCTTCGTCCTCATACAGATGTTTGTTAACTCAGTATTTGGAACTGTTGTCTGTATGAATGTGATCCAGCCTTGTGGGGTCTCGCAGGAAAGGCGTGTAAATACTTTGTCCATTCCTTCAGTGTGTCAGAGCCTCAAAGGTAGAACCTTGCAGCTTTGGCTGGTCGTATGAATTTGCAATTCTGTCTTTTGTTAGGTTGAAACCTGTTAACCTGAAAATAGGTATTTTGAAGATACTGAGATTTATTAAGTAGGGAAGCTTCCTAAAAGTAATAGTTAAAATTACGCTTTGTAGGGAGTCTTAGTTGATGTGTGTACTGAATAGTTGGTTGTTATTTGAAACTGTCCAGATAGCAAAACCATGAAAAATGGGAGTAACTACTGTGCATATAAAGATTTATTATGCATCTATGTTACAGTATGCTTATTTTATCAAAAAATAGACCATTATGAAAACTGGCTTTCTGCACCTGCTCTTCATTAATTTTTGAAGTTAAAAACCTCTGCGTGGTCTTTTTTACAAAATACCAGGGGCCACTTGGGGGTTATTAGCAGCAAATACTTGCTGAATGTAGAATTTAACACTAATGGTAAAATAATCCCCTCCTAGAATTATAGTTTAACTACTGTTGAGTACGAAACTGACTACCACTTGTCAAAAACTTTAACTAAATGGAGAACTATCATACTACTTCGTACTATTTTTAGGAGAATTTGGCATAAGTTGAAGTTGTAGCATTAGTGTATTTGATTAGTTAAATTGAAAAAAAAGTAATGGTGTTTCGGAATAATAGACAGACACCTCATAACTTAGAAAAATATTCACTCCAGTTTACATATTTTGTTAAAAAAATATATGAAAATGTTCCAGGTGGAAGTAGTAGTTCTGACTGAAGCTTAATGTTTTAGTTTCACATGTGTTACATGAAATTAATCCATCACATAATCAGACTCTCGTTGGAATTTGCCTGGGAGCTTTTTCAGAAGAAAAATTTCAGCAATGTAAAAATAAAAATACAAGCTTTCCCCTACCCATGTTACTGTAATTTAAGGTAGAATTTTATTTCACTCTTTAGGGATATTAGAGGCAAAGCTGGTTTAGGAAGAAAGTGGAGATCAGTCTTTTTCATGGATGACAGAAGGAAGAGAATCAGACTGATTTTTTTTTTTTAGAAGCAAATATTGGTAATTCATTTTTCTGCAAATAACAAATGTCTTTGCAATTAATTTTGCATGATTGGCCTTTGGTTATCAGCCAAGAAATGTGATCAGTCATATTTTAGTAAATGTCATAGACATAAAGTTAAAATCTGTTCAGTGATCAGATAAGTAGCTATTTCTTAGTGATACTCAGTTGTCCATATAGCAACTTTATGCAGCTTTGCTGTGGTGTGATTTCTACTAGTTGTACTTGTGTAGGTTTGCATTTTTTAAAGTTTCAAAAATTTTAAGTTTTCGAGAAGGCAAACCCTCTGTTCCACTGTGTGGAGTAAGTGCTCGGTCAGGGAAGGGTCATTGTTTCATTATTTCAGCACTAACGAATCCCAGCAGTCAGGCACAACTCATGTTCCTTGCAGGACAGGAAAAGTCTCGTCACATTACTTTAAATGCAGAATGGAACAGAGTTGGCTTTAGGTTTGGAAAATAATTTTTATCTTTAAAAACTTCTGAGCCTTAAAGTTTAACTGGAATCTTACTTAGAAAATAAGTGGAAAACCCACAGAATTTCTTCACTGTCAGCGATGGAAAAAGAGAAGGGCCAAGAGGAAGAGTTCCAGACTTTGAATATTTCCTCCTTGCTCTGGTTTTGTTGGACTGTTTTGAAGTTATTCTGACACAAACCTGTCTTGTGGGATACAGTTGTATGAAACATACTTGAATAAAACTAGAGCAGAAACCTGTTACATAGTGTTTCTTGCTGGGCATTTGTCAAGATTTTGGATACCCGTTTTTTTGTAATAGTTGGACAATTGTTAATTTATCGTAAAGTCAGTGAAAATATTTAGAGTACAGTAAATATTTGCTGCTTAAATTAAGCCAGGTTGACCCCTTTAGATACTGAAGGGAGCCTGAAATCATCATTGTTTATGCTTTTAACAGTAAAATATCTCGATTGCTATTGTTCTGTGATCTTTTTGTAAATAATGTATGAATTAATTGTTTTTTGAGGTGTGGCCTTTCTTAGATCTAACATAATTTCATATTACTCAGTTATAAAACATAAATAAAGCTTATGTCGTAAGGGTTTAAAGTTTCGTTCTGATGGGAAATACAAAACTGCTCTTAGTGTGTGCAGTACTACCAGACTTCTGCGGTTTGAACCAACAGGATGCGCTGGTTGCTTGCCTCAGTTTGATTTGTTTTGGTTGAAATTTTCCCAATACTTTCATTCAGAAATTGAAATGGTGGGAAAATACTGTTATGCCCAAGCGAGCCATTTAGAAATGTTTTGTTGTTGCTCATTTTTTCAAGGGAGAAAATTGAATTTGACAGCACTGAGGATGTTTCAGTACGTAAGAGCTGTGTGAAATTCAACAGGACTTCCCGTGCATTTGCACTCAGTGCTGCTTTGGGATGTGGTAGACATGGACGTGATTACGAGACTATGGGTTGGCAGGAAAGGGAAAGCTGGTACAAAGAAGTGTTTATTTAAAATACAAGCAGAGGATTTTTTATTTTTTTTTTCCTTCCCCCCTGTGCTCTCATTTACTTCTCCTTCTCTGGCAGGAAAAAGAGGAAAAATTGCCTGGCCTAAGTGTACAGGCAGGAAAGGCTGGATCTGGGCTGGGGAAACGGGAGCTCATGACCAGCTACCGCAAGGCAGGACCACCGGCTTGGTGTCAGGGAGCTGGGAAGCTGGATCCTTGCTGGCATTAGGAACCAGCAGACAGAGTGAAAGGGGTGATGGGGGTGAGGGAATGTGTCTGGACAGCAAACAAGACCAGGAGAACAGTAAGGTGAATTGGACAAAGAATTAATGTTGGAGAATATGGAGAAGTCTGGGTTACATATTTGGTTATAGAAGTGGAGAGGCCTGCTTATTTTGTAGCCTAAGCTTGTTTTTGTAGCCTTGCACTAAAACTGAAGTTTGGAAGTAAGGGGAGAGACTGATAAGATTCTTTTACCTCGACCAGGGCAGAATATGTCAAGTTTGGAAGAAGCAGATCGAAGAGACTCTGGTCACTGCAGTGCCATTTGGTGCTTGGAAACAAGCCCAGCCAGATCATTACTGCTGCCAGTTCTTCAGCTCAAATATGTGAGGCTTAGGTTTTATTAGCACAGGTTTCAATAAGTTTCCACATAATTTGTTTTTTGCTGACTGTTTTAGAAACAATGAAGATATGTGCAGGCATATATTGTGTCTAAAGAAAAATACTGGGGGAGTTTCAGAGCTTAAAAGTCAAGTGCTTGAGAATAGGGAAAAGCAGGTTATCTGTCGAAACTGCTCTCTCTCCTGAAGTGCAATATGCTCGTGTGACTGACTGTGTGCTGTAAGATAAAAAACATCCTGTGTGAAACTAATCTCCCTTGCCTCTGTTGCAATGACCTTATGCATTATGCAGTGATAAACTAATAACTAAATAGCTAAATATCAGTTGGTTTGCTGGGTCTGGGTGCTTCCCTCGAGGCTGCTTGGCTTTGCAGAAGTGCTCTATATTCCCTAGGCTGCATTTAAGAGCAGTGCTTTAAGAAGTGGGCTTTTATCACCAAGGTTTCCGAGATGAGGGAACGCATTTATCCTTTAGTTTGAAAGTACCTCTGGCAGCTGCTACGTGCAGTGATGGGAGAGGTGTGTTTTGGGAGTGAGGGGTCAGGATCCTCAAGGTTTTGTGTTCAGTTGCTCTTTTGGCAGGCAGCCAGCCCTGTCCTGCTCGGCATGAGGGAAGGGCAATGCAGTTGAACAGCCTTGTTCAGCTAAACCTGAATGAATAAATGTCACTCTCTCCATCCCAAGTAGCTCCCTGTTCCTCCAACTGTTGCTGTTTGCAGACAGCCTGTGTGAAATTCAAAGTCACGAGTCTCTTCCGAGGTGGCAAAAATATTTCGTGTTGGTGACTGCTCACTTGCAGAAGCGTAGCAGCTCCTCCTACCAGCAGTCTGTGTGTTGTGAGGAATGTCACATCGTGCTTGAGTGTAATATAATGTGTTCCCACTCAGGGATGTAACTGTGGGAGACTGGTGGACTACGAACACTGGCAATGGGATGTAGACTCTTCAATCTCTAGGAATGATAAAGTATTTACACTTGGTGGCCAAATAATGACATAAGCAGTCACAGTCGCACTTCCAAGATCTTAGGATCTTGCATATCCCCATTCAAGTGTTTTGCAGAAGGCCGCAGGTGTAATAACGGCTGCGATCGTCGGTGCCTTTCATCTGCTTGTTTGGGCCTTGCCAATCCCAGTTGTACTGTGCCAGTCAGGAGGGTGTGAAGCAGCTTTGTCTTGTGCTACTTCAGTAGGGAGTAGACTTCAGTTTCGAGGGCAAATACCTGTTTTTACTGTGTGAGAAATTCCTTCTCTAAAATGCTAGTATTTTTGCAGCACAAATAGGATAGAGTGAGACTGCACATACGGCTGATGAGGGCGGTTCAACAGAAAAGTAAGCCACTGCAATTTCGTTTTTTGGTCATTTGCTGATGACCATGTTTCGGTCTGGCAGGGAGTGTTTGGTCTTGAAATCTGTTTTGAAAAGCTTGTCTTCAGCAGTTGGAAAGCCTTAAGCTTTAAGGTGAGCATCAAGTGTAGACAGAACAGATGCCACCACTGATTTCAGAATCCATGTAAAGAGCAAAGAAAAGATGTTCATAGATTTTTTTCATTACTTATTTGGTTTACTCACATGTGATAAAGCAGTGCTTGAGAATATGATTTATGTGAAGGAAAGCTTCTGTTTATCAGAAGTTGCCAATATATTTTCTTCTGATATTAAAAAAAAAGATAGTGTGAATTATTCGATTGTGTCTTCTGCGAAGCTAAGCTTCTGGATTAAGATCCTGCCTTCTGCAGTATGTAAAGGCTCACTTTACATTTAAAAAAATACAGGAGGAATGATAATTTTGAACTCTGTTTTTTTTTAATAATGCTTCACATGCTAAGTTGTGAATAGACAGAATTGTTAGAAAGATGATTTCTTTAATTTTCTGGATGCTATAAATTGTCCTTTCCCCCTCTTTTTTGTAAGTAAAGCTGCTCCACTACTCCAGCTTGCATTGTATTGAAATTGATGGTGAAGAATAGTGTGGTTTAAGAAGATAAATGTCAGGAATGTCTACTAAAGTAGACATTAAGATTTTTTGGATTAATGGAAAAGAAGGTAAATAATTGCATGGATTTCAATAAGCTTGAGAAGAAACCGCATTCCTGTGGTGCTGCTGATTATTAAAACATTGTGAATTCATTTCAAGATACTGTACTCGGGTTTAATGTACTTTCCATCGTGCAAGAATGACTCGGTAAGGGCTGCCACTTGGTACAGATGATAGGAGATAAGCTGCAAAGTGATTGTATTTTTAAGAGGAAGAAAAGTTTTAGCAGACAATAGATAAATTCCTGGATGGCAGCCTTAATCTTAGTTCTGCCTTATTAAATAGGGCCCTCCAGACTTCCAGCAGCATACGCCTGGACCAGTTCCTACCAACTTCTCCCAAGCCCCAAGATTGCCAATCCAGGACCAGTGGAGAGGGCCACCACCACCGCCACCACCACTCCCACCTCCGCCTCCTCAGGAAAGAGATCCTTTCTTCATAGCGGGTAATTTTCATTTCCAGTAACATACAAAATTCACTTTTTGTAAAGTGGCTGTGCAGTGTAAGTGTGTAACACATAACGTGAAGTGTTAGAAGAACCTGAAGGCTGGAAGATCCTGTTTGATACAGCCAGACAAGTACATGCGAAAAATTCCAGTGGCATCTTTTTGGTTTTGGTGTTTGTTTTTTTTTTTTTAATGTAATTTATGGTAGTTATGGATAGAGGTGTAAAATCTACATATTTGTACAAATACAAAATCAAATTAACATGAAATGATTGTTGCAATAAAGTTGTCATTTTTAACATTTTAGACACCTGATACTCTCAATGGTTACCATTTGGTTACCATTAGTAACTCTTTAAACAGCCTAGACTATGTGTGTGCTCTAAGAAATCTGTTAAGGTTAGCAGAAATGATACAGCATAACAAACAAAATAGATAATAAGTGCATGTGTATGTATAGGTAGATAGATGTATATATGACATATACATAGTATGTATATATACTGTATATGTTAGAGATAATTTACATAAAATATGTAAAAATTTGCTAAATATCTGGTCAGCAAATGCTGTCAACATTTTATGAATTCTTATGTGGATTAAATTATAATCCCTGGAATCATTTGTTGACTTCGTTAAAGTAGGATTTCTAAAAAGTATTGCTAATTCCAGCAAAGTAACCAGTTGTGCTGGTCTTTGAAGCATCAGTTGCTTTTATGCACAAGTGTCAAAAGCAAGAGGAACATAACCTTGATGGTAGCTCTTAAAATTAAAACATCCCCTACAGTTTTGCTTCCTACAAATTCCAGGTTACTTTTCCAAACCAGAAGAGAGCCCTGTGTTTCCAAAGTGCGGTTGTGTCCCAGGGTGGCTACTGTTGAATCACTTAACCTGTTCCCCACAGATCCGAGGTTTCCAAGTCATCACTTGTTCGAGCAGCGCAGCCCACCGCCGCCGCCGCCTCCCCCGCTTCTCAACAGCGCGCACCCGGTCCCTGCGCAGCCCGACGCCCTCCCCCCCGCCGGGGCCAGCCTTTAATCAGCAGGGCCAGCAGCCCGTGTTCCCCAGAGAGCGACCCGTACGGCCCAACATGCAGCCTCAAGGTCCTGTGGGCATTCTCCACTTCAACCAGCC
>NW_009720249.1:0-23734 GCF_000703405.1 Apaloderma vittatum
CCCCTCGTGTTGGGGAGTGAACAAGCGGGGCTTGCTCTGCCCCAGCTCAGCCGCACCGCTGGCGGGGCCGAGGTGGCCGCTCCCTCCTGCACCTCGGAGCAAGGAAGTACCTTCTCACTTCATGACGACTAAATACATTTTTGTGGAGCGTCTGGGATTTTCAATCTACGGTCTCGTTCACGTGAAACTGATCAACCCCAGAAAAGAAAAAAATAAAAAAAGGGTGACTTCAGAGGGCCCAAATTGCTCAGGAAAATTTAGAATCATAGAAATGTTTAAGTTGGAAAAGACCTTTAAGATTATCGAGTCCAACCATAAACCTAGCAATGCCAAGTCCACTATTAAACCATGTCTGTAAGCACCACATTTACACATCTTTTAAACACCTCCAGGAACGGTGACTCAACTGCTTCCCTGGGCAGCCTGTTCCAATGCTGGACAACCCCTTCGGTGAAAGAATTTCCTCTAATATCCAATTAACCCTCCCCTGCAGGGGGGACCACAAGAGGCCGTCTCCACTTGTCCCATCAGTTGTTACTCAGGAGAAGAGACTGAAAATTTAGTTAATGTGCAGTGTTCAATGAAGCACTGACGAGCATCTAACTGCAGAGCCGGGGCTCTCAAAGATCCTCAGTAAATTTCTGATACACTCCTTAATGTTCTTTAAATGAACCACAGGCTGGAAAGCACCCGGCGTATGGGCAAAGGCAACCCAAGTGCTTCACATGGGCTCTGCGAAGTCATGGGGCCACCAAAAGGACGACAGAAAATTCCTCTCAAAAATATGGTGTGCGGAGGGGGGTGAGGACAGAATTCCTTCCGCCTTGTTTTAGTTGGAGGGGAGAGCACACGGGCTTTTTGCAGGCTGGCACATGCGTCCGTTTTCCACCGATTTCCAGAAGGTCAGAGCCCGAAGCAGAATGCTGGCCATGAGGGAAGGCACAGCCCAAAGACAGGAGCAAGACCATGTTGATGACAAGGCAGCATAACTGCAGGTCAAGGAGCTGGGACGCAGGGGAGAAAAGAAAAGAAGCAGCAAAGAACTTAAAATGAGCAGGGAAGACATGAGTAAAAACCTGAAGCTACTTCTAGCAAGCACATTGAAATAAATTCCAAGTATGATTAAGTGCTGCCATCGTTATCCCTCCTGGTAATAATTAAAGAGTAGTCCCACAAGCAGTCCGTGGAGCAAAACTCATTGTTTTATGGATATTAATATCTCCAACTACTGGTTATGTTTAGTAACTGAGAAGAAAATTGTGCATTTACTTCCAAGTAATCAGTCCCTATGATATCTGCATGGCACTCATATAATCACAGAATTATTGAGGCTGGAAAAGACATCTGAGATCAAGCCCAGCCTATGTCCCAACACCACCAGACTGGCTAGAACATGGCACTAAGTGCCACATCCATTCTTTTCTTAAACACCTCCAGAAGACACCACAAAGGCAAAACTGGCTCCCAGTTTATTGTTTAAAGAGCAGTTATCCAGGTAAGATTTTTATTAGATTTATTTTATCATGTTATTCTGCAGCCTGCTTTAGTGGAAGATCTGCAAAAAAGCAGCAGCAGCACTTTTTTTATGACTTACTGCATAAACATACAATAAAGTTACTACTAACGTAGCTTCTCTACAGCTCTTTATCGAAATATGTCTTCATTTGTATTTCTCAGTTGAAAAAAAGACCACATGGAGAAAACACGACGATGTTCAGTCACACTATTATTTTCCACCTGTTTCAACAGATGTGTTTTGCCTCTCTCCTAACAACTTAATTCTAATCCAATCTCACATCTAAAAGTATTTGTTTCTTGTGCTGCAAAACTCCTTGGAAATCATAGAGCACTGAGGGGAGAAATCTGACCCAGGTGCACAGCAGTTACAAGGAAACTGTAACATTGGCACAAGGAGAATGCCATTTTAATTATTAAAGAAAGTCTAATAGTTGTGTTTTACAGGGGAAAAAAAACCCAACACAGTCTTATCCAGGCCATCAACTAAACTGAAAAAAATCACTTCGTAGTGATATATGAGCACCAGCTATGCAAACATTTTGACGTTTCTAAGCTAAATCTGGAAGCAGTATTTTTTAAAAAAGCATATGTAAAATGTAAACATATTTAGCAAGAGAGAATGCAGGTGGATGTTCATCCCTGGAGCTGTATCAGGTTTCTTGCTAATTATAATTTTGCCTTAAAGAAGAAATTACTTTGCCTTACTGGTGGGATGAGTGTCTCTATGAAACTCAGATCGCCGTTTGCCCAAAAGACATAGCTAGACACTGACCAACAGCATGGCTTAAGCCAATTTAAACAGTTTTCACCCTCTGCTCCATCCTGGCTGCATATTCCTCACACCGAGCTACTCCCCCTCTGTTTCCCAGTGCAAATATTTGTGCAGCCGCACAGCGTGGCAAGAGGGTAGAACCCACCAGCGGAAAAGTTAAGGCCACACAAATAAATAGATAATGCACAACATGTTGCCGTTGGCCCCGGCTCCGAGAAAAACACATGCTGAATAACATGGGGGACTGGCTTCGAAAGCTACGGGCCTGCAAGACTGGGATGGGATGGGATGGGATGGGATGGGATGGGATGGGATGGGATGCTTCCCCAGAAGGGGACCACAGCAGACAGTCTGCACAAGGGGCAGTATGAAGCTCTGAAGTCACGTGTGGACAGACCAGAGAGATGTGCCGTGGAGGTACGCTGCCCCTCCTGAAAGACAGGTGCATTTTAGTCTCATCACAACTGGTTGAAAGAGAGGTTTGTGACTGTGTTCAGCTTTGGTTTTGGATGCAGGCTGGGGAGGAGAAAATATTATTCTGATGAAGGAAAGGGAGACGAAACTTCAGATCTAAATGCTCTTTAGTTTTTATTTTCCTGCTATATCATACACAAGGTCACCATATGAGAAAACTAGTGAGACTCATGGAACTCTGTGATACCATTCCTAAAGCAGCTTGAGATGCTGTAACTCTACTACTGGAAGATGAGACCCCACCACTTCACTCTCCGCTCAGGCTCATACCATCAATTCACGCAGGCTTGGGGACTCATCAGAGTCTGGCTCAAGACTGGATAAAAAGAATTAATTTAAGGAACTTCCATTTTGTATTTGATTTTGTAGGATCCCAGTATCTCAAGCTTTGCAACACATTTAATCTCAGGCATCCCTGTAGGAAGGAAATATTAATAATCCCATTCACAAGCATGGCGGGGAAGAACATCTGATCAATGAACATGCCCAAGATCACACCTTACATGTGTGATCATGTGTTACATGGAAGAACAACAGCTGAACCAGCCTTCACCCAAGTCTTGAGTTAGCACCCAAACTCTGCACCTTCCTTTCTCCTTGTACACAAACCAAGAAATAGCAGTAGCACTGCTACAACATTTTAATGTAATATATATATATGATTAATATATATATGATATATTATTATATGATATATCATATATAATATATATGATGAAGGGAGTGGAACATCTCCCTGATGAGGAAAGGCTGAAGGAGCTGGGTCTCTTTAGTTTGGAGAAGAGGAGGCTGAGGGGTGACCTCAAGAATGTTTATAAATATGTCAAGGGGGAGTGTCAGGAGGACGGAGCCAGGCTCTTTTCAGCGATGTCCAATGACAGAAAAAGGGACAATGGGTACAAGCTGGAACATAGGAGGTTCCACAAAAATATTAGAAAAAACTTTTTCACTGTGAGGGTGACAGAGCACTGGCACAGGCTGCCCAGGGAGGTTGTGGAGTCTCCTTCTTTAGAGACATTCAAAACCCGCCTGGACGCATTCCTGTGTGACCTACTGTAGGTGATCCTGCCTTGGCAGGGGGGCTGGACTAGATGATCTTTTGAGGTCCCTTCCAACCCCTGACATTCTGTGATTCTGTGATTATATCATGGTGCTACTGTCCTGGGCATCTCCTGCTGTGGTAAGTGCTATATAAAACACAGACTGAAACTGGTGTGGGCTTCTAACATGCTGCCAGACACATAAAGACCTAAATATTTATGCACACAAAAACCACATCAGGAGATTAACTTACTCCTATTCCCAAAGAAAGTCTCTGCTACAAGACATTAGGTATAGAAAAGTTCTCATTACTGTGTTCTTTAACAACTTAATCACAAATTCAGATCATACACTTCCAATATTTATGAGATAATCATTTGCTGTCTACAAACCTCTCACATTTTCAAATATTTTAGTAAAAAAGCATCTCAAAGGAGAAATGTGGAACTCAGGGTTTCGGATACTTGGAGCTATCAGTTCCTAATTTGCAATTAATGTTTTAGTGCACCACAAGTATAGGCTGAAAGTAGAGCACAACGAATCTGAGAGAAAAGTCTACTTTTTCACTGTGCTGGTCTTCAGAACTTTAGTTGAATTGTAGGAAAGGAAAGGTGGTAGCAAACAAAGCAGGTAAGAACAGGCCACTATTCTTTTCAAAAGCTGGAGGCAAGGTATCCTGGCTGTCTGGTGTTTAACTGGAATCCTTCGGACAGTAAACGTCACCTTCCTTCAAAATACACAAGAGTCTTTCGCAACTCTGTGGTCAGGAAACTCCTAAGCCTCCAGAAATTATGTCCTGGTAGCAGAAGGGGTGAGAGAGGCATCTGAAATGAAAAGGATTCACAACCAAGCACCAGGCAGCGTTAACCTCATCCATTTTAGGCTTCCAAGTTTGCCTCCAGTGTTTCCTAGTGAAGGCAGATATGGCAAGGTGGCCGCCTCTGCCAGCAACACAAGAACATCCCACACAGCTACAAATCCCTGACCTTGTGCAGCCTTGCCCAAACTCTTCTTGGATCAGCTCTAAGGTATTCCCAGGTCAGATCCCAGGGATGACAAAGCTCTAGGAAAATCTACTTATATAGTCACTTTTCCTCACTCTTTTAAGTTCCTTCCTCCTTTTGTTACAGGTTTGCCTCAGCTAAGAAGTAATACTTCTTGGTATTTCTGAGAATGGTTTAAAAATGTGGTTATATCCTCCTTTGTACTGACAAGCAAGCTTTGGAGGGAAAGAATTGCGAAAATCCAGGTAATAAATGCAGCTGTGACCCAGGATAATCCCTCATCTGCTCTACTGCAGGCTCCAGCTTCTCTCTGACAGTTCTCTACCAACTCCAATGACATTTTTTTCTCCCCGTCCTCTCCTTGTGCTGGTTCCGGTCCATGCGATACCCATCAAACCTTCCGCTGATCCCGTTAAAACACATCACTGTGGTAAAGAGCTGCCTGGGGTGGGTGCGAAGCACCGGCTGCTCTTGAATTAGCTCAGAAAGACTGAGATGAGCTCTGCCAGCAAAGGACATAGGACCTCCCTCCGTGGGTGGTAATGAGCTACGAGACAAGGCCAGCACTAAGGTAAATTTTCACTCTAAGACTCATGTGATTGCACAATAGCTGGGGTGGAAAAAAAGGAAAAAAAAAGCTCAAAGCACAGTTACTAGATGCTAGAGGCAGAGAGAAGGGACAGAGGTGCTGCTTAACCCAAACCCAAGCTAGCTCTGTCCCAGCCTCCCTCTGCACACTACTTGCCCGTTTGTTTTGGAAAGTGCACTGAAAGTGATTTAACATCCAATAAATACACCTGCCAGCAGGTGTGACACAAGTCACACTTGTAAACCCACCGCCCTGAGGCAGTCACACAAAGAAATCAAAAAAAAACCAGGACAAATTTATACCCCAGCTCTCAGTGAGCTTTAGAGCCTCGCAAACATCATGAAACAGAAGAATTAAACCCATGTTCTGCAAATACTTGTAAAATACATGCAAGGTTACTCGGTTTTCTCAGGAGAAATCATCGTGCCTCACCTAATGTTATCACTAACCACATTCGGACACGCAGCTCCTAATTTGCTACTTCCCAGTTCTTCATTCAGAGTCACTAAAATTATCAAAAAAGGCCAGTATTCCATCTTTAAATACCATCTCTAGACCGTGTTTCAGCATGGGCCCTACAACAAGGCAACTAATGGGAAGTAAACAAGCAGAGAAATGTATTTTATACCAACAAATGGGTAACTCTATCTGGATTTATTTTTTTTTTATTTAGAAGAGCTTACTGCTTGAAAAGACAGGAACAGTTTCTCAAACAAGGCACAAGATAGCATAGTTCTAATTAATGCCCAAGTACAGCTATGCACGATAAAAGTAATACTATTTTATGTACGGAAAACCTCACTAAAACCTATCTGCAACAAACAAAAGCCAAAATTACTTCATTTTTAAGGTCCCTTCACATTTAAGGTCCCTTCCAACCCTGACAACTCTATGATTCTATGATTTTTCTGTGGTAATAATTACTAGATATTCCAAGAGAACCAGCAAGGGCATAGCAATGCAATGTTTTTATTCAAAATTCTCACATGTTATGTGCACCAGCCCTGAAAATTCTTTAAAAAGTATATTTTAATATCATGTGAGGCTATATATCCTTTATACAGGGTTGTATACAAACATGACTGCCCTAAAATTACGCTAGATCCTCAGCTTTCGAAAGGAAATGACCACCTGGGTACACAGCTGCTTTGAAAGACAAGCAGTAGCTCGTTGATCTGTTTCTGTGGATTTACACCCAAAGCAAAGCTTTTGAGCAAATACGGGCTTCCTGCTATTGTGCAAGGCAGACGAAGGGGTGAAGGGATACTCACAGGCATGAAGTGAAATTGCTAAATACTGCTAAAATTCAAAACCCTGTGTATGAAAGAAAAGGATACACTTTCCAAGAATAGAAAATTAATCTTTCCAGAAGGAACATCAGTGTTGATTCTTGAATGAGATCACTGGACACAACTCTGCTACTATACTCCGTCAGAGTTGTGTTGCTTTCACAGGATAGTTCTATTTGCTCTGAAGTCTTCGCAAGGATACTTTTTAAGAATACAAACTCAATCTGAAACTACCAGAGATGTTACTAAGTCAGTAGCAGTAAACTCAGCCTTTGCTCTTTCCACAAATACACACAAAATAAATCCAGAACTATTTGTAAACATGTTGTTTTGTGAGTTTTATTTGGTTTTGATGTTGGAATTTTGTAATCCTTGATGTAAGACAGAAAAGAAAAAAATCAGGCAAATGAATGAAAACAAATATATACGAAATAAATCTATGTTGTAAATACACAAAGAAGGAACACAAAAGGAAGGACTGAGTGGGTTTCATATAGTCAAACAGTGGTTTAACTGGGACACTCTGTAGCTGCCTGAGGAATCTTCATTAAAAAGCTATAACTGTATTTTTCCTCTTCTCATTCTGTGAGTCACTCATTACAGTTTTGGATGTTGCAACACATTCATGAATAATAAACACATACGGGGAAGAAGAAAAAAAAAACAACACCCAATGTTCACAGAGGATTTTTTTATGCCTGAATTTATCAGCATAATAATCCAATCAAGAACGAAGCTGAAATTTGTAGAAGTTTCTATGCAAGGAATGCTATTAATCATGAACTATTTGGTGCAGCCAGAGACAAGCACACAGATATCACAGAAATTACAGCAGGGCAATGTTAGTATTACTGTTATTGTTTGGCTTTTATACAGAGCGAGAGGATAGGGGGAGGGATCATAATGTTCCCCATCAAACCTTCTCCTGAGGGAGAACAGCCAGGCACCGCCCTTCTGGACTCCAAGCAGTACACTTCTGCAGCTGCTTTTTTTTATTTATTAATTTTCTTCTAAAGGCTACAGAGTTTGATTGCAGAGACTGAGCAGTCCCAGAAAGTCAGCCATGCCACAGGAAATTATTGTTGATCTCCTGAAGAAGTACCAGGGCATTATTTATTGACGCATGTGTTTTAGACAATAACAAAGAGCACTGAACACATGCACATGTCAGGGTGGTTGCTGCAAAGTTTTCCACTGCTCCAGTCAGATGAAAAACTCTTTGCTTCTATGCCAATTTTTGCTGTCCTTTCAATCCCACCACCCTAGGCAAACCATACTGGCTACCTCACACGGTTGTGCCAAGTCCCTGTAACGGATGCAGGCCAAATATATGGAACTGAAGGAAATCCAGATAAACATCATTTTTAGAAAAAAGTTGAGCTAGAGTTCCACAGATATTTTAGATGCTTATGAGAATCCAACAGGGTATTTCTGCCCCGCTCAGGATGTGAACACAAAGGAAAGGAAAGCGTGTTTATTATTGCTCTTCCAGCTGCCCTAATTAATGGAAAAAGATAAAAGCGCTAAGTTGGAGATGCAAGACAAAAAAAAATAAAATAGGTGTACAAAAAAGTAAGCTTGTGTGAATGAATCCAGCCAGATAGACACCTGGCTATTAAAGAAGAGTAAGCTAGAAAGACAACCCGATTACACGCTTGTTCAGGAGACAATCGCCCCCTTCAGTAGAGGGCTTTACCTATCCAAACATATGCTACATTAACCAACTGGTAAACATATAAATCATGGAGAAGAGCAGAAATAAAACAAAGACTGCAGGACACAAAAAGGAGGGCTGTCAGGGAGCCTGGCGCTGCCAGGAGGATGGCCGCTGCAAGGCCAACATTTTGATCTCTCAGCTACATTTTGAGTTGCACAAACAGCAGCCTTGCATCTCTGCACTCATCTCTGGCCAGGTGAGCCGTCCTACCAGCAAATCCTGTAAGGTTACAGTCCTGTGGATCGCTCCAAGAAACCAAACTGTCACGTCTGCTATTGTCACTTGCCCATAAAAATGAGGCAGGGCAGTGGGACATACCCTAGGCGACAGACATGTAGAAGCTCAGTTCCAGAGAGAATTGCTGCCACTGGAATGTGTTTTCCAAACACCTCCCAGGAATCATATTTCTTGATTCTGTCATGCAGGGAGTCCTGAAAACAAAATCAGGCACCAGAGGCTAAGAGAATGAGAGGACATTACAGCAGGCACAGTTTCGCAGATGCAATTTATCTCCTGCTTTCCACTGGCCAGGTACTTCATTTAATGACAAGAACTCGCTATTCTCCCAAAGTAACTTGTCACAAAGATTTAGTTTAGTTTTCTCAGTGCTCCATTCAAAGTACTATATATATATTTATGTTTATTATTTTTGTCTAATATTGCCAATTTAATATTTCAGTATATATGTTCAACCTTATAATCCATTCTGCCTCCCTTTACTGAGGGTCCACCAGCTTTAAAAGTATCTGTGCTCTGGAAAACATCCTATTAGCTAGAGTGGAGTGACTTCTACTCCCTCTGCTATCAAGGGACAGAGACTTAAATTTGAGGGTAGAGTGCTCACATTCTAGGATGGTAGCCTAAATTCAGAGCATTTCATCCACTGCTTCTCTGTAACCAATTTTAGTTCTTGAACTTTTACTTTTAATGCTCCTGATTTTTAGCAACACGCATTAGAAATTTTTTCCAGCTTTGCACATCAGATAAAAATATACTACTTGTGACTGCTGTCACAGGTCTCTTCCTTTATTTGAGCCACTGCTGAAGAGTAACAGCAAACTAATATTCAGAATAAATATCATTAAAACAGCTTTTCTTAAGACAGTGGTCAATGATGTCATTCAGGAAGGAGAAAGAGTAAAGAAAATTACTTTTTTTTTTCCCCCTCTCATTAATTGCCCACATCCTTGGTTCTGTTGGTTTTAGGGTGTAAGACCTTGCTGCTTTGCACAAGCTAAGAACAGTTCACTCCCTGCTACCCTATGTTCTAGGACGAAATGAACTCCTCTACCTAAAACAACCACCCTTCAATTCTTATATTGCTAATCCTTAATTGCATGCAGCAGGCTGTTGCTTTCCTCAGAAGATCCCAACTAACCTATCCGAAGGTTGTGGTTCCATGTTTTTCTAACATGGTTAGGTAGATTATTTCTACTTACTTGCTGAAAATACACAAATTATTAAGTGAACAATTTCAAAGCTACACAAGTACATCCTTTGTGCACTGTTCCAGCAGAAGTTAGATCTGGAGGTGCGCAAATTATGCAACAAAAATTATGCAGCCCATTGGAAAATTCACTTGTACCATCAAATGCCAACAAGCAGTACCGGACAGCAAACAGGAAAAGATAACACCTGGATCATCAGGAGATGCACATTTGCATTTCTGAGGTGAAATGGCAGCTGGATATGGTGTAGGGAGGGAAACGAGGAGGGAGCACCACGCTTTGGATGGAAATCCACAGAAACCTGGCTCTTTACTTATAACGCCCTAGGAACAATTCATGTTTATAGGCCAAGAAGAGCAGGCTGAAGACTTGCAGGCCAAAGTTAATACAGCAAAGACTTTTTCATCTACATAGACAAAATAAAACAGAAGAATGGGGAAAAGAGCATATGATCATTGGGTAGGTGTGTTGGCATACAGATTGTTGTCCTCCACACTTCTGTATTACTCAAAATGGAGGTGTGGGGTTGTAATATAAGGTATAAACATATGGCCTTCTCCTATCTAGTTCTACTTCACAGAATCACAGAATGTCAGGGGTTGGAAGGGACCTCAAAAGATCATCTAGTCCAGCCCCCCTGCCAAGGCAGGATCACCTACAGTAGGTCACACAGGAATGCGTCCAGGTGGGTTTTGAATGTCTCCAGAGACGGAGACTCCACAACCTCCCTGGGCAGCCTGTGCCAGTGCTCTGTCACCCTCACAGGGAAAAGCTTTTTTCTAATGTTTTTGTGGAACCTCCTATGTTCCAGCTTGTACCCATTGCCCCTTGTCCTGTCATTGGACATCACTGAAAAGAGCCTGGCTCCGTCCTCCTGACACTCCCCGTTGACGTATTTATAAACATTCTTGAGGTCACCCCTCAGCCTCCTCTTCTCCAAGCTGAAGAGACCCAGCTCCTTCAGCCTTTCCTCATCAGGGAGATGTTCCACTCCCTTCATCATCTCTGTGGCTCTGCGCTGGACTCTCTCAAGCAGTTCCCTGTCTCTCTTGAGCTGAGGGGCCCAGATTTGGACACAATATTCCAGGCTCTCAGCCCTTTTCCCATCAGCCTTCCACCTTGCAGAGTATCATGACCAGTATAACTACACAAGTCTTAAAAAAAGGAAATGACATTTATGAACACTTTCCCTTATACCTGTATACAAAATGATTGAAAAATGCTGTGAAGTCGGTTCTTCTAACGAGATTTGGATGCCACTGTTAGGAAACCAGTGTTAGGTGAGGTTTAATCTGTCAGTGGAAGGGAAGAGGGTAAGAGTGTCCCACTCATGCCTTCATTTGATGTTGTCCCCAAAACACTCTCAAAGACAACATGCTAAATTGCTATACTTTTGGGAGAGGTCAAAATACATGATGAAATCCTTCCCACTCTCTCCTGACCTGGACCCACAAAGATTCGATTTTATGCAAATATTGTCGAATGTCAGACCAAGAGATACTTGAAAGAATAAAGCCAGAACAAGACCATAACTGAAGAACAATACCCTCAAGATAATTTAAATATGCTATTACATATAAAACACAGAAAGAAACAGAACATAACACTTAAGGTAGATGCAAAGACACCGTTATAAATTAATTAATATTTTCACTCCCAAGTATCCAGACTTTTCTCAAAATATTTATACACAGTATGCATATATATCATATATATATAGTGTATATAGTGTGTATATAGTATATATGGATAGGTATATAATATATGTATATACTATATAGTGTGTATGTGTATATAGTGTAGATATAGCCATATATTGTATATGAATACACTATATGGCTGTATATAAAATATAGTATATGGCTACACATACACTATACAGCTTCCAGAGTGCTGGGAAGTCATATTCAGAAAAATACTGCAAAGGAATTATGAGGAGATGTGACTGACATATCTCAGTTAATTTGAAACACCACAGGTGGACATTTTTTGCTTCTGTATTCCACTCCCTATATGTTTTGGTGCACTCGGGTTCAGTTTTGTTACAAAGCTCCTCCCCTACACGTCACCCAACATCACAGAGTCATAGAATGGTTTGAGTTAGAAGGGACATTCAAAAAATCATCTAGTTCACCTTCCCACCATGGGCAAGGTCATCATGCACTAGCTCAGACGGCTCAAAGCCTCGTCTAACCTGACTTTGAGCACTTGATCATCCACACCATCTCTCTGATCCTGAGCAGAGCAAAACTACACTTTTGCTAGCTGGGCTTGTACAAGACTCCAGAAGATGTCTCCTCATCATCCATTTAGTTTCACTTTTATTAAACACCAAATACATAAAGACTTGAAACTCTCAGGAAAAAAAAAAAAACAAGCATTACTAGTGAGATAAAATGAAGCTGGTGGCAGGCTACTCATTCATACACCCTTTTCCCCCACATTTGGGTGATACGGTTTAGGGGTGAACTTGTAGTGTAGGGTCAATGGTTGGACTTGATGATCCCAAGGGTCTTTTCCAACTTGAATTGTTCTATGATTCTATGATCCTATCCCTGATGCAGCCTTGTTGCCTCAGTTTCCCCATCACCTTCGTGTTGGGTCTGATTACTGACACCAATCCCAAGCTAACAAAAGTCCCTGACACTCCACAGAGTTGCTCAAGGCTTTCTGTACCTTCTTGACTGTTTGGAAAGCGCAGATTGCCTAGATGGATTTGAGACATTATGACCTTGAGCTCTTGGTCTTACCCAACAGGGAAAGCTCTGGTGCTTCACTGGTGGTTACTGCTCACTTAGAACATCTGATCATTAATTAGGCAAGAAAACCCTGCCTACCCACACTTGATGCTCTTAATCCCCTCAAAACTACACCACACTAATACAACGCTTGAGAGGAAGGGAAAGAAATCTAAGCTCTAACTACAGATGATTGCTCTTCCATGTTATTTGGTGACAGCATTCAGATTTGAGTCCATTTTCCTGACATGTAGTAAAAACTAACAACTTTGATCTTAAAAAAGGACACCAAAAAATCCTTCAGTAAAGAAACATCCAGCCATTAAGCTGGGTGAGGCGAATTTAAATTTCTCACTACGGGTAACGAATTCAATTCAAGATTCTCCTGTAAGCACTGATCTAGCTCCCAGTTATTCTGTAGTAGTTTAAATTACTCCGATTTTATCAGCAGGACTATTCACAGTTTCTTCTGCATCTTGTTTCCTTGGCTCATATACCCTTACAGTTAGAAAGAGAAAACTACCTTGGATCTTCCTACTTCTATTTCCTTCCCTTTCTGATTTGTTTTATCTTATTTTCTTTTATTTCCAGATCTATTCTCTATTCTTCAGGCATATGAACGAACAGTCGAGATATATTTTGGAATAAAGATGTTAGAATTTGATTGCAATGGCTCCACAGAGCAAAAGCATGGAGACATATGCTTTTAAGCCACCCAAGCTGTGACCATGTTACAGTCAGAATCCACGCACAATTGTCATCTCCTCTCCTGCTGATCTTGAACTGGCAAGTACTTTATTTTTCCTGTAGATAAAACAAGTAATCCAGAATGGTGAAAAAACGCCTTTATGATTTTTTACTTACACTTGTCCTCAGTTCACTAACAAATTGAAGGATGTAATTTAGAAAACTCACTGGATAAGAAGGAGGGAGCACACATACAAAAAAGTACCAGTGACAGTCTTCATACAGACACCTTCTCACATCAGTTCTCCAGTTTCTTTAACACAGTATCCAAATTCAGTGGTTTTCCTAATGCTTCCCACTTACAAAAGTTTCCTCTGCTAAAAGGCAGTCACCATTCTGCAAACATGAAAGCAGGGCCATACAAAAGAACCACAATTATGCATTTACTCCCTTAAACCATAAATACTTGTGCCATTGAACCAACTCTAAGACTACTGCTCAGACTGAATTCTTAAATCTGAACATGTATGTAATAGATATTTCTCCACCTCCAAAAAAAAGGGGGGGGAGGGAAAAAATGGGGGGAGGCTGAAATGGTTATTCACTACATGTCATAAACCAGAAGCTCCAATGAACTATGCAGCCTCTATCTATATTTAATGTTGCTTCATGTCTTGACATCAATCTGAAACAAGAAAGGGGAGAATGCATGAGCCCTAGAGTATTAGAGAATTCAGAAATATAAGTAATATTCTTGACAAGTATTGAGGGAAAGACGTAAGACCTGGAACCTAGCCTAACTCTCAAAGTATGTGAAGAAGTACACAGTATTTAACACTAATTCTCCACAATAAAGGCAATTCTCTCTATAACTATCTTTTTTATTTTTCCAGGAAAATGAGTTGCTTTCTCATAGATTTGGGAAAAAGGAAAAAAAAACCACTTAACTAGTAAAGACAAGGAGGTGGCTCGTACAGTAACAGCCTCATGTGTGATCTTCTGGCTGCAAATCACACAGCAATGATAATACAGACTACAACTCTCCATTTCTGATGCACATTTTATTGCAGAGGGACAACATACAACATCTACAAAAGTTACTGTATTAGTTTTCTCACCGAAAACTTAGAGACCTCTTAAGAAAACAACATCCTGAAAACTTGCTGTGACACTTCAGCTGCTTGAGCTCTGTTTTAGACTGCCCCAGAAACTACATCCAGAGGCAAATCAAGTAGCTAGAGCAGACTTTAGGTAATATATTTGCAGTAATTCACCTCAGATGAGGTCCAACACCCTGTCCCCTCCCAAACGAGTACAGTAATGATAGAAGTATACCAGTAAATTTGATCAGGAGGACACGAGAACTATTTACATCAATAGACGTGTCCTGGAAAAATTTCACAGTCATTTGTGGAGAATTTCTGGCTCTCACCATCTTGGCTGCAGTATATTTATGGTCAGAAGCCACTTCATTCATTCATTACAATATTACACCTGTAACGGCTGAAAAGTTTTACTACACTGTAATATTAATATCTGAAAACTGAATTTCAGAAAGCCCTACTAAAAATCTTACAAACCCTAAACGCATAAAGACTAGATCTGTTAACCGATGGAATTTATTCAACCAGGAAAACCTAAAAAAAACCCTAAAATTTTGTTTTGGATGGCTCAAGAGGAAGGTTTCACTTGAAAAGGCATCAATGAAAGACAGATGCACAGAGCAAGCAGAGCAAATCACGTATGAAAACTGCTCAGCACTACTTCAGTGGAGGTAAGGAGGTGCTGGGGGACCTATTCTCTGCACACAATTACACCTGCGTATAATTCCTCCCTCCCAGAAGGAAACACAAAGGGAAAATGCTGGCACAAGGCTTGAGAAAGGTTTACAGTTCAGTAAACTGGACATGCAGGCTAAGTAAAACCATATATTGGGGTTAATGCTTAGGTTACAGTGACACTGTTTAGCCCAGGGTTAAATACACTGCACTGGTCTTCTGAGGAGGACCACTGATCAGGAGCCTTAATGTATAAGCACCGTTACTTGGTGTAAAGGTATGCCTTGCTAACAACTATACCCCTGAAGAACTAAAAAGCTGATAAAAGGAACATCCTGCCCCAGAAGACAGGGAAAAAGCTGGGTGACTGCCAAAAAACATGGAGTCAGCAAAATCTGTGTTGATGGGGGAAAGGTAAAGGCAACAGGAGTAGATCAGGACCACAGCCTCAATTCAAACCAAAAAAGACATGCCCCGCTCATTTACATAACAAGTGCTCATTTACATAACAAGGTTAACTTAAGTATAACTAACCAATAGCAGAGGGGATGGTGACTAATGACCACTGAGCGTAAATTTAGGTGGGTTTTACTAATCGCGTAACAAGATAAATACGTCCTAGTTCCTCTTTGTGGGGTGCTAGTTTTGTGGAATTACAACCTAACACCCATTTTTGCACAGCCATGAAATAAAAAAATATCTCTTCTCTGCAGGCAAGACTGGCTTATTGCACACTAGGTCCAAGACCCAGCTTGCGAGCTGACACTTTTATCTCATTTCCATTATCTCCACTAACATACCACAAATTTCCTCAAGCCACCTGGCAGCAGCTTTTCAGTAGTTACCAGAACCTGCCCCAGCTTTGCCACCTAAGCTCCCCAGTCCATTTTGACTGAAATGTCTACTGTTCAAATTGCCTAAGTCAAGCAAATTAATTTTTGGCAGAAACAGAAGGGCTCTCATATTCAGCTGACAGGTCAGGAGGCAGTAAATGTGGGCAGAAGATGAGTGACAAGCTGCTGGGGGACTGACCGATGGAGAAGAGAGGTAGCCATGAACGCCACAGGCATGGAGACAAAGGAACCTGTACTTCCAGTGACTGTGCAAAAGCCAGTGCTTTTTTCTGCTACAGCTGTCCCTCAGGCCCAAAAATTTACTTAGAGGATGGCCATCTTGCAGTTGGGATTTGTGCCAATTTAATCACAGAACCACAGAATGGCCTAGGCTGGAAGGGACCTTAGAAATCATTTAATCCAACCTCCCTGTCATGGGCAGGGACACCTCTCAACTAGATCAGGCTACTCAAGGCCTCATCCAATATGGCCTTGAACACATCAAGGGAGGGGACAGCCACAATTTCCCTGGGCAATTTATTCCAGAGTCTTGCCACCCTCGTACTGAATAATTTTTTCCTAAGATCCATAAGATCCAATCTAAATCTATTCCTCTTTAACGTAAATCTATTTCCTCTCATCCTATCAGTAGACACTTTCGTAAAAAGTCTCTCCCCAGCCTTCCTGTAGGTTCCCTTCAGGTATTGGAAGGCAGCTATTAGGTCCCCCCAAAGTCTTCTCTTTTCCAGACTGAACAATCCCAGCTCCCGCAGCCTGTCCTCGTAGCAGAGGTGCTCCAGCCCCTGGATCATCCTTGTGGCCCTCCTCTGAACACGCTCCAACAGATCCACGTCCCTCTGATGGCTTGGGCACCGAAACTGGACGCAGTATTCGAGGTGGGGTCTCACAAGAGCAGAGTAAAGGGGGAGAATCACCTCTCTTGACCTGCTGACCACACTTCTCTTGATACATCCCAGGATGCGATTGGCCTTCTGGGCTGCATGAGCGCACTGCCGGCTCATGCTGAGCTTCTCATCTATCAACACCCCCAAGTCCTTCTCTTCATGGCTAATCTCAATCCACTCTGTGCCCAGTTTGTATTTGTGCTTGGGATTAGCCCGGCCCAGGTGCAGGACCTTGCATTTTGACTTGTTGAAACTCATGCAGTTAAATCTCCCAGCAGATGTTGAAACAGAAGCTGCAGCAGCAGGTCCTGTGTGATCAACCTTCTGCTGGGATTTGGAACATGCTCAGTTTCCTACCTGAATATACGACAAACAAAAAAGTCACAGAACAAGGTCAAGCAAGCTGAAACACCTCCTTAAATTTTGTTGATGCCTGTATGACCAGGTACTTCAGACACTTTAACTGCTTAATGCCACTATTCTATTGAGGAAAAAAGAGCAGAATAGCACACTGCCTAGAGTACACAGGTGAATCTGAAATAATAACCAAGAAAAAGATGTTTCTGTAAACACATGTAAATAAAAGGAAATTCTGGGAAGCATGCAAAATTGCATCTTCACTGGCCACAGATGTGCTAGATTAGAAACTACGTGGGAAGTTTGCACACACAGAGCACGTACAGAATAATATATTCAGTGAAAAAAATCCCTAACTCTTGACTATTCTGATTATAGTTACATTCAGCACTGGCTGAGGAGGAAGCCAAACCTGGCAGAGAATACAGACCTACTGCTATTTCTAGCCGTTGTTAATTTGGTTGTCTGGGTGCATAATTATCCCCCACACAACTTGTGCTGTTAGACATACAAACAGTCAGTTATACAGCTCAGCTATTTCAAATTTGTATGTCCAAATTTGATATGTCCCCAAGATGGATATACTTGGATTGATGAATGGATTTAATGATTCTGTAAATTTTAATCTCAGCCTAAAACACTATTTCACTTCTCAGTCTGCAAGGGAATAAAACTCACTGAATATTACACACACAGTAAGATGTCACGAGATGGCAAACTACAACCCATGACTGCACCATCAAAACAGAAATCATGTGGCAACACTCATAATCATCTTCCTATCTCCAAGTTTTATCCAAGTACTGAAATATTAAAATAGCATTCAAAATTTACTGCTGATTCTTTGATTTTGCCATTTTCTGAGAATAAACTTATTAAATTACCTAATTAGCTCTTAAAAACCGGAAACATCCAATCTGATTTGTACTTTATTAATGGGTTGGATCCTGTATCTCATAGAGATCAATAGTGTTTTATCATTTACTCCAGCAAACACTCCAAAAGGTATATGGGCCAAACCCTAGAAGGCTGTACTGTCAGTATCCAATAAGCACATCTCAATAAGGCAGCTGAGGAAAGTGGTTTTAGAAATCATGCTTGAGAGCAGTACTTTAGTACTTAAGTATTAAGTATGCGGAAACACTTATATGCATGTTTTCGAGAAGTCTAGAGATACTAATTTACAAGAACTTAGGCTCCTCAAGTTTCAGTTCTTCTCACCAGGAAATGTCATCTTGTATAGAAAATGCAATTGGTTGCCTTAAAACATTCACAGGATATTTTAAAGTGTGAACAGAAGAGTCCAAATGAAAACCGTGTGAAATATTGAACATCAAACCCTGGCATTCTTTTGTGTACCATGTACCCTGGAGAAGGTGCAATAAAATAAATTTTCCACAGAAAGAAATACTTTAACGCTTAAAGCATATTTATTCTAGTTCAGATGCCAGAAGAAAAAAATGTGTCTGTTTGTTATATTAAAAACGAATGAACTACGGAATCATAAAACATCATCTCTTAACTACCCAGGCTCAAGTGCAATTCCCAGGCCAAACTAAACCTTTAGCTTTATTGCAAAGGTGCCCGAAAAAGAAGCTCTGCAGGTACTGCTTGAATGAGGTTGAAGCATTAAGTCATGTGTTTCAGGTTACAAAACGATTTCACCGTCGTAACTTCTGATGTCGGAGTGGCTGCCAGGGCTGCTCGGTGCCAAGCCGTAGGCACACATGCCCATGTCCCCACCTCTGGTGTCTGTCTCCTTGCAGCAGGAGAGGCAGGCCCAAAGTACAGAATGAAGCCCTCAGCAGCCAATTTCTGAATGATGAGCGACATCCTTGCCTCCCTAATGGCAGGGGAAATTTCTTCACCCCTGAAAATAAACGTCCTGAGCAAAGGATGACGGTACGCCAACCTGGGAATGTGAGGGGACTCTGTCCTGACAGAGAGGAGTAAGCGAGGGAGGTGAGCACGCGATATCCTGTCTCCAGCCATCACCAGATGTTGATGCTCTGGAGGAAACTACACAATAATTAATCATAATCCCAGAAGTCAAATTAGGCACCAAGAAAAAAAGGTCCTCCCAATGCAAAACAGCCAAGTTCTGAAGAATGGCACTTTATTATAATCCTGTGCGAGGTAGCAACGTGCGCTACAACACACAGAAAGCACTGCAAATCAGGTTGTTTTCTCGGTCCAGAATGCAGGCGAACAGAGCACAGCCCTTCGCCCTCCTACACGCACTGGAAACGTCCTCTACCAAACCAAGCCAAAGCACATCTTTGAGAAGGAAACCCCTGCTCTCTTTGAACAACAGCAAATCCATTACAGTGTTTTATTTGCCCTCGTTGCTACTTATTATTTCAAGGCACAACAAACCTAACTTCATCTTCTGGGCACTGGATGTCTCAGTAGGATCCAGTAAATATCAAGTATTTTCTTCACACATCCGTACAATATGTACAAGCATCATTTCCCCGCTCAGTCTGCTCTGAACTGAATAAACTCTGTACACCCTGCATTGTGAAGCTTGGTTTCCAAACCCTGGATCACTTTTTTGACTGTGCTCTTACTAATATTTCACATCCTTCCTCACGTGTGAGCAGCGAAACCAGAGGCAGAATTCCCATGATCTTAGTAATGCCACGTACTTTCCTATTTCTGTGCAATATTTATATTGCTATACAGCCAAAGACCACACTTCAGTCACAGCATTGCAATGAAAACTCCTGTTGAGATGATTCTCTGCACGGATTCTTAAGCCTTCTTTCAAATTACCAGTTCGAAGACAGTCTCCTATCCTGCTGGTGTAACTGCATTCCTGGTTCCTTCGTACATGGCTGCATGAAAAACGCCTTCTGCTGGATGCTGACCATTAGAAAAAAACCAAACAATGATTTGGAGTACGCCACCCCAGTAACTTGTTCCACACGTGCACAAACCTGCATGTAATCTATTGGTAACCATGAGATATCATCACAAAAACTGTGAATATAATGATATTAAACAGCCTTACACCATGATCCAGCCCCTGGGGGACCCCACAAGAAACAGCTGCACTCTCATAGAAGAAAGGCACGCCCAAGTTCCTCTCTAAACTAAAAAAGATTTATGTAGCAACTTTGCCAATGTTTGTGGTATTTATCCCACAGTGACTCCATGGCACAATTGTTTTAAACTCACACTTCACTGCAGAGTTAATAGATATATCAGGGACACAATATAGGGTGAGTCTGCTACAATAGAACAGTTGATGAATAGCTTAGGAATTTGGGAGATGTGGTTTTTTACAATTCAAAACGCTGGGAAGCAATTTGCTCTAGTTCTACTGTAAATTAGTCTTGAACAATTGTTAAGTCACTCTGAAAGATACAGAACAAGTAAGCCTTGGCTTGTCATTTATTTCAGAGGCTCTCTTTTAAAGTTTTTTATTTTTCAGCCAGGGAAGCATCAAGGAATAACACAGGGAAGAGTATTCCTACAATTAACCAAGAAGTTTTAGGTTTGAGTCTCTACAAAGGAAAAAATAAATCAGAATCAACTGGTCACCAGTTAGTCAACCAGGTAACCTATTAATATTATAATTCAGCAGGGTACTTCCACGTACATCAACATATACACGGTATCGATGCAGCTTGCAGCACTGCCTATGATGCACTTGCTGAACACTTCCCACGCAAGATGTTGCTTCCAGCTGCTTGTAACTTGGCCAGACTTTGACTGTTTGGGTTGAAATTTTCCAAGTTGAATGTCTGCTGCAGGCTAAATTTTGTTCCATGTGTTGTAGAGGTTGCCTCTGAGTGAGGGGTGCAGAAAGAGGCAGACTGTGATTTGAACTCAGCCAAAATACTTCAGCTCTTTTCAGAATAAGACCAGGGAAAATGTCATCTTTCAATGTTATCACAAATATCTGGCAAACTTGGAAGGCTATAGCAGCTTTCTAGGTCTTGGTGACAGATTTGAAATCTCACATGAGGGCTGAAGTCACTATACTGGAGGGTATCCCTTTTGCTGCCCCCATAATGCGTTTGGTCAAGCATCCAAACACAAATTGCACTTTGTGCATTTTCATATTTGCTAGGCCATGTCCACACTATTCTCAACTCCTCATGCCGATCAGACGACATAGGCCATCCCCACAGCACCGTCTCCCCCAGCGCCCGTGCAGGACAGGGCTGCAGCTCAAAGAACGGTGCTTCAAGCCAGGGAACAGCAGGAGGCTCCAGGCTTTGCACAGAAGAGCTGGTGGAGGCCACAATGGCACCAGGTACTTGAGGCACAAGCAGGAGTCCCCTCCACTTGCCCTTTCCCTGCTCCATCCTAAGGGTCTTTGCAGTGACACAAACCACGGCCATGACCTACCACCACCGGTTATCCTCTACAGAGAGCTCAATCCCAGATGTCACCTTAGCAATCCAGCCGACGAATGATGGTGACAGGAGTATGCTTACTTAGGCTGCCTATCTACTTTTTGAATCTTTTCGTAAGGGAAAGAAAACCTAGGAAATTACACACAAAAGCAGTATTAAGAATCTGACTAACACAGCAGAAATTCAGAATTATGAGAACAAAGTGGCCCATGGCAATTAAAACTATCTCGCAGTGCTTATACACATGGAGGTCAATCTCTAATTGCAACTGACCTGGTCACATATTTTTCCCCATAGAAGCTTTGCTGCAATTAACTCAAAAACTCCTCTTTTTGCACTTGTTCTCCAGAGCATCACTGCACACTTTCAAACCACAGTGGGAATTATTTCTTTTCTCCTAGGTTCTTTTATGGTTCTGAACACTGTAGTAATCCATGAGATAATGGATACTGTTATTCATGGGGGTTTTTTTAAAGATGAGAAACTTAGATGTGAAAAGATTAAAGCAAAAAGCTACTGACACCCAGTGAGCCATTCTGACACTCGAGACTTGTATTTCTAACACGCTTAGACCTACAAAACATCTTCTGTATGTCGAAAGCAAACAGCCATTGCCTTTCGTTCCAGATGGACAAGTTCAGCACAACTGCAAAGCAGATCCCAGTGACTCATACAGCGCACCCAGAAAAACCAGCAGCTCCTCTGCAAAAACCTTTATGTTTACGTGGAAATCCTACAGCAAAAGGCAGGAGCTGCGGAATCCAATTCTGCACCTATCTCAGGTGCAAAACTGCCTCTCCCTCTGCGTATAATGGTCTGTCTCATTCACATTATGTGTCCTCACCGCTGCCCTGCCCTGGAGCCGCTACACCTTGGTGGAGGCACCTCTGGTTCATCGTCCAGGCTGACTAGGAAAGCTGGACCCCGTGGAGGATCACGTCAAAATAGACACCATCATCACGCACAGCCTCAGGGCAGCCAGATGAGCCAGGCATTTTTATAGGTCCTGAGCAATTTGCTTTGCAAACTTACTGATGAAGTCAGGCTGGGCAGGGTGGAGAGGTAGTAAATGTACAGAATACAGAGTATATAAGGATCAGCTACATCCACTGGGTGGCAGGCATGTTTCACGGGATTCAGATATGTGTCTACACGGAGGTATACAAATGAAACCTCTTCAATACTGTGCTTGTTCCCCGTCTCATAAGCAGCAACTGAACAGACACAGATAAAAAAAAAAAATCCCACAGAGCAAAGTTAACACATTCTGCCTTTGTTTTAACACTGGCTTCTTGTCCGCAGCACTGAGGCGATCACACTAACCTGGCACCCGACAATCGGAGCTGTGAGGACACACGGTGCCCCGCATCGCTTCTGTAGGTGGGTGCCCTAACGCGAGCCAGCAGGGACATCACACGAGTCTTCATAGAGTCTCTTCTGTGCTAATTAATGTGTAAAGAGCAATGCCTGCAGAGGCCAAGCCTTTAAACTCTACCCCAATTTAACGCACTTAGGGGAGGTGGAATTTATTTCTTTTTGGGCTAATAGCTGTAAATGTGTCCATGTGCGTAAGCAGCTAAGTTTTAAAGTTCAGAGAAACATGAAAAGCCTGTATTTTCCACAGATTTCCACTTAGCATCTAAGCAGACTAATTTCAAAATTTGCTTAGAAGATGTTTCTGGAGAAGAGACTGTCAACCAAACTTCAAGCCAGTGCATATTTTTATAAACAAGTTGTAAACTACATAAAAACCCTACACTTATAATGGAAATGCTGACAAACGCATAACTACTGCAGTTAGCTATGACAGCCTGACCACAAACCCTCCTTTAGGAAAAAGCAACATTACTTCCCCCCTTCCTTTCTCAGGCAGCTCTACAGCAAGTTGGGGCGTTGAGAGAAGGATAGGGCTACCTTGGCCTTATCCTTTTTTTACGAATTTCAGCAACTCTTACTCTGCTGATTTCCCACATGTTGAATGAGCCACCCCCTGGTTTTGCCATAAACAGCCAGCGGGCCTCTTCAACCCGTGACTCACTCCACAGGCTTCTCCTCCACCCTTGTGCGTGACTATAGCAAAAAGGTTGCCAGCTGTAGTCAGTGAATTAACATTTTTTAGTATTATTATTTTTGTTCGCGGCACCGCCGGGAAAATAAGTCACACAGCGCTGGGAGGGGGGTCGGAACACGAACCCGACACGAGTTTTGTTTCGGAGG
>NW_009720250.1:0-3507 GCF_000703405.1 Apaloderma vittatum
CTCCGTCCAGCGTGTCTGTCCACCCGCTCTGATTTTTGATTTTCTGCCTCCCCCGCAATCCCTCCAGTACCTGAGCACAAATTCCTGATGTGCCCAACGCTCACATCCACCCCTGCGTACACAAATACCTTTACATGGAACAGCAGTGTCCCTTAAAACCAGTGAAACCACTGACACGGGGCATAAAACATACTTGTGGTATTACAGCCAACATTTACTCTGAGCACTGTACTGAATGCAGCACACAAAGACCTGAACTCAGACTTTTCCCTGCTCGCTTGAACAAATTACCCCGAGGCTGGCTGCAGAATCTGGCCAGCAGTTGGTAAGAAATATCTACAAACACAACACGATATTGCTCTCAGAATTTGCTCTTCCCCTTTGAGAGTACATAAAATGTGGAAATAGCTATCAGCTTCATGCCTCGGCTGCCTGATTCTAAGGGCTTCATTATTTCATTGCCTGTGGGAATGCCCTTTTAATTTGAAATGTTTGTCATAGATTATAGAATTTTTAAACAAACTTGCACGCATGAAACACTTGACTTAGATCTTTTTTTTTTTCCTTTCTGCTTGGTGTGGACCTAGCTGAGGAATTAAACTTCAACTACTTGGAAGTAAAGCTGGTGTATCTGCAAATTATTCAATGAAAAAGGGGGTGGGGGGAAATTGCAATGAATAATAATCAGCCATCTGCAGAGCTGGCTGGCTAATAAAACTGTGTTTGCAAATAATAAACAGCCAAAATTAATAACAAATGTTATTTGCAGTGAATTATTCTATTAGATCTTCTCCCAACTTTGTGACGTTTTTCCTCTCTAAGCAAAGAAACTTATCTTGAATATATGGATCTCCAAATCCATACCCACCCCAGCTGCAACACAGCCAGATCACTTCATCTAAAATCAGCGAGCGTAATTCCAGCTCAGTATGTTTGGTGACTTCAAGATACTGTAGCATTTCAGGTATTTCAATGCTTCAACATGTAAGTAGATGCCCGGTGTGATTTACAAAGGGCTATAAGCAGGTTAGGCCCCTAACACCTCTAGGCAACGACTTACATCATTAGGAACCTAAATGCCTTTATAAATCTGTGCTGTGATCTGCAGCTCATTGAAGTCAATGAAAAGATTTTGCTGACATCAATGGGCTCTCGAGTGGGCCCCGAAGAAGGAGCGCGATCAATGCAAAGTGGTTTGACTTCTTTACACCAGTTATTATGATACTTTTTTCCTAGACACTTGGAACAATGCTGCACTTTCCATTGGAATAAATGGTCACATTAAGCAGAGAAACAACAAAAAAACTATAAATAAGGAGAAGTGAAATCAGTGTGAAAGAGTACAGAGGGGCGGTGTGTTGTGTATCTGCTGTGATCGTACCGCAGGGCTCATGTTTGCTGGAAGTATTGGTGAGAATCTCAGCTTGCCTTTAAAAAGTCACTAGTTGCCTAGAGAAAATATGACCAGAGTCTATTTAAAAAGTTTCAGTGTCTAGCAAGCAATAAGCCAAATATATCTGTATTTAAACCAGCCTTACGATATTTAAGGCAATCTTGTGATTTTTTTTTACCACCTGACTCATCTTTTCTGCCTGCTGGGGCTGAAGGCACTGGTGACTCCAACAGCTTTCCGAGAGGGAAAGTGTCTTACCTGTTAGAAAGGGCAATACAGGGGAAGAAAATAGTGAACAGTTTCACCCCTCTGTATCTTATATTGCTGCAGACACTGGTAGTACAGCTGCAAATGTGAGATTCCATAAAAGTTTATTAGCAGACTGGTTTTGTCCTTATTTTTAGATGAGTTGCTCTCGGTACAAAGACCGTTTGCTGAATGCTGTGCTATAAAGCCGAAAAAATTGAGCGGCTGACATCGTGACATCCAGTCCTGAGAATTTACACCTCTCACCTATTCTAGCCCTAATGCAAAAATAACCCTTCTCAGGGATAACCTGGCATTTCTTTAATGACTTAATGTATTCAGCACAGCCGCTTACTTAAAAAAATTTCTGCCCTGTTGATCGATTCACCTATTTCGAAGCCTTTCACTACACCCTGTCACAGATCTCAGCGTGCCTCTCCCGCAGCCTGGCAGCAGCGAGGTGCCTTGGGCTACTGGGGTCCCTGCGGGGTCCCGGGGAGCTCCCTGTGCCGTGGTGGGCACGGGGACATGCCACCACCCTCCGCGGAGGCTGGCAGGGGGGAGATGAGCGTGGCCGTCCCGGCTGGCAGGGCTGTGCATCCTGCCTGTGACTCACGGCTCCCTGGCACCGGCCCCGCTGCTGGTGGGGATGGTTCTGGCAGGCTCTCCTCCGTGGTCCTGTTTGCACTCGTTCCTCACCTTGCTTGGTTGTTCCTTTCTCCTTTTATCTATTTATTAATTTATTGCTTGCCCCTCTCCTGCCTCTCCCCGCCCTGAGGTACGCTCTGCTGCACGAGTCAGTTCTGGTGCTACTTCTGAGAGCGAGCAGGGCTCTTCTCCCAGTACTGCTGGTGCCAAAATCCTTCTCTACCACCAGCAGTGTTAGTGAGGTTTCCTTTTGCAAATGGGCTGCTCTAGGATGTCCTTCTTTTCGGGGTCCCTTCGTGGGGCACTGAGGAGACAGACCCGCTTACCAGGAGAGCCCTTTGGCAAGTGAGTCTGAAAAAGCTTAAGCTCACCAACCCAAATCCTCTATTGCTTTCGCAAGCAAAAGCTGAGGACGTTGCTTCCACCATCTGATATTTCCAGGTGCTCCCATACAATTGGGAAAGTGGAAGGCTTCCAGCTTGGATGTCTCATGCTCGCACAGCCTGCACCAGCCCCACAGGGATGGCTGCATTTCTTCCCCTTTCCCGGTGACCCGTAGCATAGATGGGATCAGGGGTTAAACTGGGAATACGGTGGAAAAGGGACTGAGGAGCCCGCGGCTAAGGCAGCTTAACAAGTGATTATGAGGTCTGAAGGCAAAGGGAACCGCTGCCTGTCAGGAAGCTGCTGTGAAGAAAACATCCCATTGTACCGGGGAGATGGAGTATGGGACAGAGGAGAGAGAAACAGATTGATAACCGAGGGGCGATGTGACCCCGCATGGGCTCCTGCAACAAAAGCCCCTTCATCTAGAATGAATAGGAACAATAGCTAATGGGGACGGGCCAGCAGCAGCCGAGGATTTGAGAGCCCGGAGGAGTCAATGGCGGGTCCTGTTTTACCCAAATCCTCTATTGATCTTGGTAATCTCCTGGGTTTTCCGCCCCTTGAAATCACACAGAAAGTTCAAGGACTTTTTGCCTTTGGATTGTAGGGACGTGCATTGTCCTCAAGAGCTGGTGGGACTGGCAGCCAGAGAGGTGTGGTGTGGGGAAAGCTGTTGGCAAGTGCCCCAGAGTGGGGTCAGGGATGAGCCGCTGCTGTCAGCTGGGCAGCCCTAGGATGTCTCTAGCCCCAGGATGTCCCCAGCCCCAGGGTGTCCCCAGCCCTGGGATGTCCCCAGCCTCAGGGTGTCCCCAGCCCTGGGATGTCCCCAGCCT
>NW_009720250.1:3535-26686 GCF_000703405.1 Apaloderma vittatum
CCTCATCCCGCTGTGCTCTGGCTCCTTGATGGGCTCTGGTTCCACCAAGTTTTGGGGACAGAGTAGGTTGGATGCACAGAGCCTGGCACAGCAAGGTCCCAGCTGAGTGGTCCCATATTATTAAGAAAGGAACTGTGGTCTTTCTCCTACCTCCTCACCTCTTTGGGTGCAGCATGTGCCAAGGGTGTACAGGGCAACAGGGGAACCATGTGAGCACTGGGAATAGAAACTGCGTCCCCACGGAGCACCACTGTGGGGCCGAGCAGGTAGGGGTGGGTGCTGGAGAGATGCTGGAAAGCTGAGCAGCAGCTCCAGTGCTGGGGGTTTTGTTGAAAGGGTATCCTGAAATATGGAGCCACAGACACTAAGAATGTAGGGATGGGATTTTTTTTCTTTTGCTTTAAATATTATTATTTTTGAGAGGCAAGAGTACCCAAAGGAAATATCATATAGACCAGGAAAAACAACATTGCGGGAGTGTTTTCAGCCTGCACCCAGTTATCCTGACAAAATGACTTGGCCTGTTGCAGAATATGCAAAGCCTGCACCCAGAAAGCAAACAGACCTGCAAGCAGAAAGCAGATGAAATCTTAACCCTGCTGTGGCTGAGGCAGGAGGCAATGTACCTCTGTACCTGCTGTCTGGCCATGGCACCCTGTCCACCTCCTACCTGATACCTCCCACCCAGCGGGGATGGAGAACAGGCCAGCTTGCTTAGCGAGCTGGCACAAGGTGTGAGGACATCTGGGAGGCCTCAGATCGGGAGCATGAATTAATAAGAACCGGTAAGAGGAGGAGAATGAACAGGATTCAAAACCCTGATGGCAGCTTGGGGCTGCCAGCCAGGGCTGCCTGGCAGGGTCTTGATTTCTCGACCTGCCCTTCCCAACGTGGCCACCACGCTTAGGGTGATGCCTCTGCCACGAAGGAGGGGAGAGCACGGCCCGCAGCGAGGTGCTTTGTCATGCACAATATAATCTAAGGGGCAAAAGGGCTGACTTTTACATGATCCCTGGTTTGTCCTTCCCTGAGATATACGGGATGATGATTTATCTGGAGGTCCTCCACAGCTTGTTAATGGCTCACCCTCCCATGAAAGCAGCTTCTCCTAGACTGGTGTGGGCTACAGACCCTCCAGGGCCAGCAGGACTGATAACGGATCTACTCCAGGTGATGCTGCTCTGGCAGGGGAGTTGGACTAGATGGTCTTCAGAGGTCCTTTCCAACCTCTAACATTCTGTGATTCTGTGGGCAAGGCTCTGAGTAACTCGAGGTAGTTGCTTACTACAAGGGGTTTGAACTAGATGGCTTTTAATGGTCCCTTGCAACCCAAACCATTCTATGAGTCTGTAATTCTATGACCCTGTCCACGTAAGGGAGGATGGTTTTGCACCATGGCAATGGCTGCAGCCCCCCTGGTGCACCCCAAGAGCGGGCAAGGACCCCTCCACACCAGGCAGGTGAGTACCATGGGGACACGGTGAGAGTCACTTGGCTGCAAAGGGCTGTGAGCCCAAAGAGCAAGGACATGGAGAGGTCTGAAAGCTACATTGAGAGGTCTGGGTGCCACAGTGAGGGGTCTGAGTGCTAAGCCCAGCTCCCATCTTGGCTTTTATCAGATGAGGAAAGGCATTATGTCATTCTGGGTTGGCTAGAAACACATCCACCCCTCTCCAGGGAGGAAGGGGCTGTGGGAAGCGATGGATTTTCACCCAGAGAGCCAGGGCAGGCAGCAGAGATGAGGATGCATCGCGCTCAGCACAAATCCCCACACAAGAGGGTTGCACACTTGAAGTGAGATGTTACCTCCAAGAGTGCTCATATATCAGCAGCTCTCAGCCACAGAAAAATCTCACTCAGAATAGGGTGCACTGTTCGGACACCCCAAACGGCAGGTTTGGTAGCTGGGCTGGCAAACAGGAACGATGAACACACCTCCCTGGCGTTCCCAAACATCCCCAGCCACCGCGGGCAAATATTTACAAGAGCTCTCCAAGGGAAAGCCATAAACTGCTCCCCGGTAGAGCTTTCTGAGGATGACTCCAGACAGTTATATTAGCTGGAACATGAAGTAGTTACACTCCTGCTGCTCTTCCAGTGCTTTTGAAACAGATACTTGTCTCTTTTATTACCTTTGTTTGTGTCTCGTTTTATTTGTGCACTGCGTGCTTCATCGTGCCGGGTTTGATACAGTTGTGACTGGCTATGGGTTGGAACAACAATAAATACCTTCCAGGCCTTTTGTGTTTTTTTAATAGTATTCTCCATTTTCAAAGAAAAAAAAAATTACCAAGGCAGACAATGAAAATACAGGGAAAATTAAATCCTAAATCTGCATTTATGGTTATATATTAAACTCAAGGGTCAGGCTGGCTTCAAACTGTTGATAAAACTTCTTTTTTTTTTTTTCTTGTTAAAAATATGCTTTTGGGGGAAGTGGAGAAGGGTAGGCTTTAATGAAAATACTTTCAGTATGGTTTTCCCAGTCCAGGAAGGACATGCCAGCTGGAGAAAATGACCTCAAGGACCGGACTGGAGACAAGGTGCACCAGAGGTGGAGATGGGAGCTGCTCGCGCTCGGGTCTTCGTTCACTTCCTTCCTCGTTCACTTCCTTCCTTATCTCTCTGCAAAGGCTTAACTGAGCACTTCTGAAGTAAAGAGCGGTCTTTTAATTGACTTTATTTGATATCAAGCACTGCTTGGAGAGCATCAAGGGCTGAATCAGGCTCCCAAAGAGCTGAGATAGGGCAGCGTGCTGGACAGAAGAGCCAGAGACACACTGACTGGCTGTAAGGATGATGAGCTTCTCCCTTTCACACCTGGGTTTACGGGATAACGTGTCCTCTGAACAGCAATGATATGTGTGAGAGGTGAATGTGGAGGCATCAATTTGAGCCTCGTGTCTTGCTCCTTCCACGCAATTCCTTTGAAATATCCAACTCCCTTCCCTCAGGAGCATGAAACCACAGCTGGAAACAACTGGTCCAGCGACAGAACTTGAGCCCTGCAGCACTCTCAGGGCATTTGCAGCACCCAGAAAATACCAAGCCCTGCAGTGTAACCAGCATCAGAGGAAGGGTAGTGATGCTCTCCAGGCCCCAGAGGTGGCAAATGCCCAGGGGCTGTGGAGGAGAAGGGTGCAGGCTCTGCCTCCCTCCCTGGGACACCCTGGGCTGCTTCTCCCGCTCCGTCCCGGCTGAGCGGAGCTGGTGACAGCTCTGCCTATTGGCTTTACTGGGCTGAAGAGAGCACTTTAAAAGGAAGCAAAGCAGCAACATCGCATTAGTTCCTGCTGGAAGAGGGAACGAGAGACGTACATTCCTGCCTTGTATGGGAAATCTGGCCGGCTTGCATCACCCCGGGAGTTTGGGCTGAATATTGTATTCTTAGCACCCCATCCTCAGGCAGCTCGCGCTCCTGCTAGGCGATGCTGAAAAGTGCTGCCAGCTCCGAGAGGGCTGCGCTTCAGCTGTGGGTAAATTTGCGGCTGGATAACTCGCTGAGGCTTTGACATAGGGCTGGGCGATGGCCGAGCAGCCATGGCCACCCTGCTAAACCCACCAGAAAATCCCTGGGCATGGGGAAAGCTGCCCTGCAGTGGCTTTGGCAGCCCGCTTGCACCCACTGGCGGGGCATGGCGGGGTGTTCAGGGGGTTTCACACCCCCACACCAGCTCACGGATAAGCCCGCCGCAGCACCGGGATGAGGTCTGGATACAGCCAGAGCAGGGTGGGACTGACGACTCCCAGAGCCAGCCCCCCCCGGTTTAGAGGCAATCTCAGGACGGAGCTTTTGACAACTTGAGAGCACAACATGACAGTATCATTTTAGGACTCATTTGCATGTACAGCACGGTGCCGAGTGTGTAATTACTGAGCCGCGCAGGCAGTCGTCAGCTCGACTGTTTCAAAACATGATCTTCAGTGCTTCACAAAACATAAGCACATACCTCTGTGCAGCTGCATGTGAGGCTCAATTAAGAGAAGAGGTGAGGTTGGGTGGAGGTTAGGCAGGTCCACCTGACCAGCCTCCGCTGGACATGCCCTGGGAGATGTGGTCACCTTCTCCACTCAGGGGAACGGGCTGAGATGAGGTCAGGTCAGTCTGAATGTGTTGATAGCCAGCAACAACTCTTCTTGGCCTCCACACCTGCCACACGCTAACCAGATCTGTCATTTCTCAGCCCTGTCCTGGTCCTCAGGCTCCCCCTTCCAGCTCTTTCTACACCCTTCCTGGCCTTCATGTTCACCCACAAGCCTTTCCCCTCCCTCCTGGGAGCTGCCAGAGGCAAGTGCAGCAACATGCTGGGAGCGCTCAGCAGCTACTGAAGATGGGAAAAGCTCAGCCTTGACGTCCCACTTTATTTTGTGAGCTCACTTCCCAGCTTGGAGGTGTCCGGATAGACAAAGAAGCTGAGGATCCAGCATATGTGCATGCAAAGGCAGGGGGTCTTGAAACATCAAGGAAGATGGGGCATCATCACACATCCGTGCCAGTACTAGACTTCTCCCTGTTTCCCCATCCCATGCACTGAAGGAGGACGTGGGCAGGGAGGTGACAGACGCCCTGTACTCCTTCCAGCCGGGGCTCAGCCCAGAGCGTGGAGTGTGTTTTCGGCTTGCCTCTTTGCGCCGGTGGTTTTTTTTCTTTCCTTCTGCTAATATCAACAAAACCTGCCGGGGCACCTCATCACTGGAGCTCCCTGAGAGCAAACGCGACATACTTGGAGCATGCAGTCAGCTTTTCCAGCCAGTCCACACGGCCGGCGTAAACTGTCTAAGTACCGTCAGAAACCACTTTATAAACTCAGGGCGGGAAGGAGATGATTGATGGCTCCACACTGGACATGACACAGCTTCCACACTTCCCTGTATTTATAATATTTGTGTATTGCCCCTACCTCAAAGCTTGACAGGGCTAGTCCCATTCACTTAGAGATCTGAATTTGGCACAGCCTGACATAAACTCCATCGCTTCGGGCCACCAAGGGAGAACCATTGTTATAAACTTTCTCCCTCCGCACCCTGCTTGGCCCCTTTTTTCCCCTCCTTCCAGCCGCATTATTTCTTTACAAGCCAACAAGAACAGAACCAAATGTTTCACATCTGTTCTCGCCGTCCGGCCATTTGCATGAGAATGGCGGTCAGTGTTTCAATGAACACAGCTCGCTGGCCGGCGACGGGGATGGAGCCACCACCGGCCCCTCGCGCTTCTGCCAGATGTCGGGGCTCCACACAAAAGAGATGGACCCGCGGCGTTAACAAATCACCCTCTTTCGGGATCTAATCACTCTAGAAATGTGTTGGGTGATTCTTCTTTCTGGACAGTGTTGTGGAGCTGATCCTCACCCTTGGGTCAACCCTTTTGAACACTCCGTTTAAAGGGTTTGGTGGTGGCATTCTAGTATTTTGATGTCACTTTCACCAAGGAAAGGTGATCACAGAATCACAGAATTACTAAGGCTGGAAAAGACCTCTGAGATCATCATTTCCAGCCTACGACCCAACACTATCACATGGGCCAGACCACGGCACCAAGTGCCACATCCAGCCTCTCCTTAAACCCCTCCAGGGACGGTGACTTCAGGAATGGTGCATTGGCTAGGCTTAAGGTGAGGGTGGTTTTTTGTTTAATCAATCCATAATGGACATTTGCATGGTAGATCATCTCCAGTGATGTGACACCACTAGGAAAGGTCCTTGAAAGTTACGCCTGTGCTTCACAGGGAGCTCCCATTTTACAAAAACAGCCAAATATCCACTAATCTTTTTTCCTCCTTGCCAAAAGCATCTTCCTCCTTGCCTGCTCTTCTCCTGCATCCCCTGCTCTGGGCATGTTTTACTCCTACCCTTGCCCTGAGCACTAGGGCTGGCGGCCAGGCTCAGGACTGCAGTTTTTGGAAGCTACTCCTTCTCTTTCCATCTGGGCTGGAAATTATGAGCTGCTGGTTGACTGATGCAGCAACAGATGAAAGACTTGCGCTGTCGATATAAGGTGGTGAAACCGCCTTGAAAATTGCAGCAGGGAAGTGTAGCATCGAAACTCCTCCACACCATCCGTCTCCCCCTTTAGCCGATGCTCTTATTAACTCGCCAAGCCATTGCGTTCTCCCACGAAAATTAAAGTATAAAGAGAAGTTTTTAAAGCATCACAATCTGGAGGGCCTCTCAGGTTAAAGGCTGTGGTTCTGACCCCTGAGTAGCTCTGCACAGCCCCAGCAAGTGCAGCTCAGCTTTGGCTTGGCGGATGTTGTATGGCTTGGCGCTTTCAGCACTGCGGGGAAACTTCTGCATCTGAAAACCTTCAAGGTTGGGATCATGCTCCAAAATGAAGATTATTCCAGATGGTATTTATGTGGTACAGCCCACTGGGTCTATGCACAAGGCTGTCCTGCCCCAGGAAGGTAAGCTGATATCCACGTGCAGGCATCCCAGCCCTTCCTCTGCGGCTCATAGTCATTCCCACGAGGTAGGAATCACCCCATGGGGATATTTGGGGAAGGGAGGGTGGCCCCACAGGAGCTGGCATCTGCTGGGGTCATGATCCCCAGCTGTAGCATCCTCCTTTGGGCCTGTCAAAGCATTTAACTGCCTTTTGGAGGACTCCCAACCACAAAGGCAATACAGATTGTGCATTGATCCAGCTCCCTTCACTACAAACCACCCACAGCCGTGGCAAAATCCTTGCGAGCAGAAAAGGCTGATCAGAGCTGTTGAGAGGGGGCTAGGTTGGGGTGCAGCTGCATTGGAAGGGTAGCAAAGTCCCACAGACTACAATGTGCTACAAGACCCTGGCTCAGCCTCAGCTCTGCCAGGGTGAGCTGGATGCAGGTGGCTCATCTGAGCAACTTGCACTGACTTTGTGCCCACCTCGACCTCCAATCCATGGTACAGGCTTTGAGAAAGGGCATTTCAGCAGTGTGAATGCTCAGGTTGAGCAGATCCATGGCACTCAGACACCAGTCATGGAGGTATTGGCATTCCTCCCCAGGTTTATCCATCCATCACAGGGAGCAAGGTCTTACCACCATCACTTGGTGCCCACTCTGCTCCAAGTGTCGCTGGCAGATGTGGCTTTGCAGCATGCCCAGGGACAAGGCCTATTTTTCCAGGTCGAATGCAAAGGGGATGAAAACAGAGTATGCTGAGGCAGTAGCATCGCCCTGGCAGGAGACTGCTGGTGTGTGGCACCTGTGGCCAGTGGCAGGACCTTCTCAGCACATCCCTCAGCTGTGCCCTTCACTCCCCAGCTGGGCCACCACTGCGACACATGCTGACCTTTAGGGGCCAAGTATTTTTTCAGGCTGCTGCCTGATGGGCCCAGGGTCTGGAATGCGCCAGGGGAATCCCTTTGAAGCTGACATTTTTCGGTGAGCTGCGTTTTCTGCCTTTTGCTGGAGAGACGTGTTCGGAAAGGCTCACCTGTGCTGCCACTGCCTTGGACAGTCCTTGGCTGACGTGCAAAGGTCTCATCTCCAAAGGTCTGTGTGTACACTCGCCAGCACATAAACGATAGGATCAAACTCAGGGCATGGCACAGCCAGTGTCCGGTCTGGTCTGCATCTCTGCGCCTGTGGCAATGCCACAGGATTGAACCTTCTCAGTGTACCTGCCCTGGGGTGATGCTCAGAATGATATGGGCAGGTATATGGCTTCCCAAAAGCAAGTCCCTGAGACATCCGGAACACTGTGAGGAAGAAGACAGCAATGAGGGCATTTCCAATAGAGTTTTTGAGCTTGGGCCAAGTGCTTTTGCTGTTTGGGCTCTGTGGTCCCACCTGGCAATTCAGACTCTCTTTTGTACCGTTGCAGCTTGGGCATTTGGAAAGAGGAGGCTGTGGGTGACGAGTCTGCAGCTGTCATGAGCCTTTGCCTCCCTCTGCACAACTGCTGGAAACACCCTGTGCTTGACATCTCCCTTGCCAAGAAAATAGCTCCATCTCCCCACTTGCCCCAGCCCTTTCTCTTTCAGACGGTTTGTATTTTGGAAGTCCTCCTTGTCTTAAAAGTAGTAGAAGCAGCCTCAGGAGTCATCTGCTCTGTTATTAATGCTGATGGTGTTGCCTCCTGGCATCTAAACTCTCCTCTCTGGAATGTCCAGTGAGAGTAGATATGGCAGATTGGGAGGTTGCTGAATATAATGATAAGGTCTATATTTATGCTAAAAAAATAAATAAGGTAGGTTCATTGCAACTGGTGCTGGCTGGAAGCAGGAAAGAGGGCGTGCAGTATGTACTTGTGAGCACAAGAGGGAGAGCAAGGAAGGAAGAGAGAAAGGACAGGAGAAGGAAATGGACTTGATACCTGTTTGCAAACCAGGTCAAGATTAATAATGATTTGGATGGTCTTGGCTCCAGGCCAAAATGTTACAGATTTTGCAAAGGCCTATAAAGAAAAGACAATTCCATCCTGGAAAAAACGAGCAGTCGATGGCTCTGCTCCGGCGGTGATTTACACAGTCTTCACTTTACACATGCCAGGAGCCCAATTTCCACCCGCATAAACCTAACCACATGAGTGAGGATTTGCAGGCTCCGGGCTCAGCAGGTTAAATCAAGGCTTTGGTTTAATCCTACTTATGACAGTCAAGACAAGTCTTACCCAAGGAAAAAAAAACACAACCAAAACCCAACAAACCCTGCCTTGCAAACTGACTATTTTTATTTCACTGCTTTATATTTTATCTGCTTTGCTTTGCCCATTCCCTCTCATTGCTGTGTACTTAAGCAGACATCAAAATGATTGCTCCACTGGTTTAACTGATTTAACAGAAGAGAAAAAAAACCTGAAGGCTGGGGTTGGTTATTTTCCAAGACCAGCTTAGCATTTGCTCCCTAGTTTAGAGCAACTCTCTAAAGAGGGAGGCAAAGGTGCAAACACAACCGGTCTCTGCTTGTGATGGTGGGCGCAGAGCTGGCCAGGACCGGGGACCTCAGCAGAAATGCAGTCCCAAGGCAGCGGAGGGCTGGGGAGCCTGATGTGAGGTTTTGAGAGCTATTTAGCAACACTGAATTGGGACTTGAAGCAGAATTAATTGAGCTCAAATTGCATCCTCCAAGCAATCCGCTAATCTGCTCCAGCAGCAGGATAATGACATCGCGAGAAACCAGCTTCAAAAATTGAAACTTGCCGAGTTTTAATAAACGGGCTGCTTAAAAAGGGGATTAATGCTTGCATATAAAACACTGCCATACCAAGACTTACGCTCATATGGGAGTCTTCTGCCTCCAAATGGAAGGGGGATCTCAGGAGAATTTGTGAAGTACACGCACTCGTACGCACACACACGATTACGCGCCCAAAAGCACACAGCACCGAGCTGCTGTCATGTCCCCAAATTACTTTTCTTAAACCGTGTTTATTAGTCCTAGGCAGTTCTTAGCATGTGGGAACTTTAATAAAAGCTCCTTTCAAGCAAAGACCTCAAAATACTCTGCAAACAGCAACAAATCAAGTGTCACATCATCCCTGGTGACACAGCGACAGCACTGCAGCCTCTGGGAAATAAAGAGGTGTGTGGCAAATACACAGCAAAACTGGGAACAGAAGCCAGAAGTCTTCTTGAGTCCCACTTCATTATTTCTTGCAATTTCTGAGATCTCTGTTACTGGGAGACAGTTGAGAAAATGGGATTTTTGCTCTGATTGCAGTAGGAGCCCCCTTGGGAAAACGCCCTGTTCGCTGCATCCACATGCAGAACGGTAGGTTTTTGGTGTTGCTGTTAAACCCAGCAGCAAACCAGTAGGATTTCTGGAAAACATTCCTCTACCCTCCTCACCCGGTGGCTCCTGTTTGGATGCAGCTGGCTGAAAACACCAAATGCCTTAACACCAAATGACTCCCTTTGCACTTCTGCCTGCACCTCAGAGCAGCGCCCGTCTCACCCCTCACACCTCCCTCTTTGCTTTGGTTTCTGTGTCGATCTAACAAGACGAAGAACCCTCCACAATGTCTTACCCATCACCCTCAATTTGCATTTTATTATCATGTGTACCCGCAGCAAAGTAAAGAAACTGTAGCGGGTTGTCTCTCTGTTGCTGTCAATAATATTGTCGCTGCCACCGACCCAATTAGAAGCATTTGTCGGTGTTCAGTAATAAGCTCAGAGCCGGCGCTGAAGGCTCTGTCTTTCACTGGGTGGCTCACAGGCTGCTATGAAATATTTATGAATGATCTTGAATGACATCTGTTTGCTATTTTGCTGGTGATGTTTCCAGCGAGCGGCCAGTCCCGGCAGCGCGGGCATCAGGTGAGCCCTCGCTGGGGGAAAAAAAAAAACTAACCCGGGGCCCAGCCACTCCATTCCAGAGCAGGTCCCAGCTGCTGTGTCGGAGCATGGCCCTGGGCTGGTCCAGCAACTTGCAGCTGGAGAAGCATCGCCTGGGATGATGCATCTGAGGCTCAGCAGGCAGCACCGGGGACAGTGGGGCTCCAGCCCAGCCCGGAGCTGGTTTCCTTCACAGCAACGTGCTTCTGACTAGCTCTACCTCTGGTTGGACGTGAATGGTTATAGGAGGAGGGGAAACTTTATCAAAGAGGCAAATACTTGAAGGATGAGATACTTGAAGGCTGGAGAGCTGGGCAAAGGCGGACGTCATGAAGTTCACTAAGGACAAGTGAAGAGTCCTGCATCTGGGGAGGAATAACACCAGGCACCAGCACAGATTAGGGGATGTCCTGCTGGGAAGCAGCCCCATGGAGGAAGACCTTGGAGTGCCAGTGGACACTGAGTTGTCCCTGGGACAGCACCGTGCCCTTGTGGCCAAGAGGGCTCCTGGGGTGTGTTAAGAAAAGTGTGTCCAGCAGGGCTGGGGACGTTCTCCTGCCCCTCTGCTCTGCCCTGGGGAGCACGTCGGCTCGGGGGTCCAGTTTTGGCCTCCCCAATTCAAGAGACAGGGACCTACTGGAGAGAGTCCAAGGGAGAGCTACGAGGGTGATCAAGGGACTGAACATCTCTGCTGGGAAGAGAGACTGAGAGACCTGAGGCTGTTCAGCCTTGAAAGGAGACAACTGAGAGGGGACCTTGTTAACGTATAGAAATATCTGAGGGGTGGGTGTCAAGGGGAAAGAGACAAACTCTTCTCAGTGGTGCCCAGAAATAGAGCAAGGAACAATGGGTTTGAGTTAGAACATAGGAAGTTTCACCTCAACATGAGGAAAAATTTCTTTACTGTGAGGGTGCCGGAGTCCTGGCACAGGCTGCCCAGAGAGGGTGTGGAGTCTCCTGCTCTGGAGACATTCAGAACCTCTCTGGACGTGTTCCTGTGTGACCTCCTGTAGGTGATCCTGCTCTGGCAGGGGGGCTGGACTAGATGATCTCTAGAGGTCCCTTCCAACCTCCAACTCTCTGTGATTCTCTGATGCTATGAGCTACTTCAGACGTTGCACCTCCACTGAGCTCAGTCAAATCTCCTTGCAAGCCACAGAGTAAAAGTCTCTGTAGCAAATCACAAAATGCCCTTAATCACCCACTGTCCCCAAAATGTCATAGTGACTGTCTGAGCACTCTCACTTAGAGAGGATTCAGCTCACCTTGTTTTAAGCACTTCACTGAGATCCCTAGAGAAGTATTTAATGATCTGGCCTTCCTCTACTGTCTGCCAGGAACAATCTGCACCTAAATCTATGCCTGAGACAGGGCCTACACTCTAGAAATGCCAGTTTCTCTTCAGGCAACTGTGCTCCCCACAACCTCCCCAGGGTACAACAGCTTGCCTAGAGCTTAACAACTCTGTTACACATCCAATGCCTGTTCAAAGGCTTCCTACCTACTCTTTGGTGGTCTGTCCATCACAAGACGACTGGTAGCTCCTCAGTGTGGGCCAGAGCTGTGCTGCCAGGATCCCCCTCTAGTCCTGCCTCCACTCTTCCCTCCACTGGCCCCTTCTCCCCACGAAGCCCACCAGGGACCATACGCTTTAGCCAAGCCACAGGAGTAAGCTCGGGCTCTTGGCTGTGTTGTGGGGAGGGCAGAAGGGCGGTAGAGGAGGATCTGTGCTCCAGCCAGAGGGGCAGGGTGGATGCATGCTCTGCCCCGAGAGGCACGCTCACAGGACTAAAGTGCTGCCCAGTTGGGTGAAAGCCTGGCGAACCCCCCAAATTATATCCTTCCTGCTGCAAGGAGAAAACAGAGGCTGGGCTGAAGCTGTAATCTGCACAGGAATAGCAAGGTTGTATTCATATCAGATCGCGTGCCCAAGTGCAGCTCGTTCCCCAAAGCTCTTGGTACCACCAGCACTTTTTCCTGAGACTCCATCCACACACCCTGAGCCTCCAGCCCACCCTCAAATCTTCCCTGAGGTCATGCTGGAGCTGTCACCAGCAATACTCATTAGGAAGGGAGTTAATGACAGAGGTCTGCGTTCCCAATCTGACGTGCTGGTGACACGCTGAGGAAGGTGTTAGCTTGTCATCAGATAACCCTGTCACCACCATGCCTAGGAGAGATGCTTTCCTGCAGGAGAAGCCCTGGCAGGCCCTGCGAGGCTGCAAGTATGTGAGATACGGGTGGTATCAATGTGGGCACCGAGGAGGTGAGGGGACATGCCAAGGGCCACGGGCTGAGTCGGTGTCAGAGCCAGCATCTTCCTCCTGTTTATCTCAACCATCTTTTGCAGCTCAGCTGTACAAGGAGCAAACAGACAATGTTGGAACTAGGATCAAGTGAAGTGACCTACAAAGAGGTAGCCATCTGGTTATTCTTTGGACTGAATCTCCCCCGGGAGCCAGAATCCTCTTGGCTAAAGACTTCCCTGAAGCAGCTCTCCATGGCCACATTTCTGCCCAGGCCCATGCTGTTAAAGATGCTCGGCCCCTCACTCCCGACCTCTGAGTTTTAGGTTTTGGTGGGCCTGGGGACTTCTGTAGAACCTGTCTGTCTGCATGTGGAAGCTTTACTGGAGTCTTTGGTGATGCCCCTGTTGGGCTTTAGTGTTCTGAGCACCCACCCCTGAAAGCTCTCTGAGTATCAGTCAAAAAGTCAGGAGAAGTGACATAAAAAGAACAAAGGAGAGAGAGCCTTTCCAGTAAAGCTATTCTGGGTGTTTTCCAAGCTTGGCAGGAAGGACCCACTGCCTCCTCCTACCCCCCAGCCATTCCATGGAGCTGTTTTAATTACAAGTCCTCACAGACACTTTCTCACATCTGCTCTCCAGCCAGGTACTTCCTTGTAGTGAGTTTGCTCATGGTGGTGGGTGCCACCGTTAATGCTCCGTTCTACCTGAAGTATATGAGGACACAGGATAAGTGGAAATAATTTTCCACTGACGGACACCAGCAAAATGTATGAAAACTGCCTGTGTCAGGACCATCTGGCTGCTGATAATACAATATTAATAACCACAGTCAATTAAGCTGAGCCTCCCTTGGGGAGCAGTGTTTCACTTGAGCAATGTCACAGGACTCGACGTAATCCAAGTTCTGGCGCCATCGATAGCAGCTGGCCTGGGAGCCAAGGTGCCCGGGGAGGTGTCCAGCCACCCTCCCAGCTCTCCTGGGAGAGCCGCAGCCACCAGCAGCTGCTTTGCAAGGATCCCTGAAGGAAAAAGTGTTCAAGATGATTTGCAGGTGCTTTGGGAACCCAGGCTGGGCTTCACTCCTCACAAGCCAAAGAACCACTCATCTGGGGAGCTGCTCTTGGGCTGAGGTTTTCCTGGGGAACCTGGGCATTACCCTGCTCACACCTCCATATCCTGGATATTTATGAGTAGCGTGGCTGACCTCGTGAGTGAAGTATCTTAGTGTTCATCCATCCTTAGTCCTATTTGCCTCTCGTCTCTGCTGGGAAGGATGGTGTTTTCCAGCAGAACATCCCTCTAGGATTTTGCACTCAGGAGCGAGTTCGTAGTATCGAAAAATTCTCCCTGCTATCTCTCAGGCAAACTCCTTGTAATCGGAGCTATTTGCTGCAAATTTGAAATGAAAAGTAGAGTATTCTAGCATTTAATAGGAGATGTAGCCAGACATGGCTAGGATTTCCTTTTTTTTTGTTTTCTTCTTTCTTTTTTTTTTTTTTGACATTTCATGACAAATTTGAATTGGGAACCAGTTGTCTGGAAAATTCACACTGTGAAAAAATTCGGGGCTCTCAAATAATACCTTTCCCAGGTAAGAGATTCATTGCGATTGACACATAGTGTCACATATTAGTTTTGCTCAAGCTTCTGATATCTAAATTTTCACCAGGTTTGACCCAGTTCCAAAAGTACTGCAAGGAACGTGAAGCCTGGGGGCCACAGGAGACCCTCAAAACTGGAAGGGGCAAGGAGAACCCCCTGAATAACAGCAGCCAGCATGCTGGTGGTTCAATGCAATTCAATGTGAAACTCTTCTTGTTGCTTCTGCCCGTGGGGTTTCCGAGAAGCGGTGCCGCGGAGAGGTAGGAGCTGCCAAAAATGGGATTTATGGGATGGATGACAAGGAGGACCCTGGTTTGGGAAGAGCCAGGGGCTTCCCACCTGCAGGGGGGCCAGACAGCTCATGTCCAGTCTTAACCCCGTGGCTGACCCCGTGCTGGTCAGCCTTCTCCTTCTTGCCTAATTAGGCGGTAATTACACACTTCCGAGCAGAGGTGCCTTCGTGTGAGCATGTGCAGCATCCACAGCAAAGAAGCTCTGGGCACAGCTGGAGCCGTGTCATAAAAAACTCACATTAATAGTCAGCAGGAAGAAACAAAAGAGCAAAAGAAGTTCAGGTGAGTCTTCATGTTTCTCACCAGTGGTACCTGGTGGTACCTGGTGAGAAATACCTACTGAAGTCAGGCCAAAGAGTTGCTAAAAAGAAAGAAAAAAAAAATAATTGCTTACGTCAAAAATATATTTTGTGGTTCATTTAACAACGGTTAAAGCAATTTAGAGCCATCAGCAGGATCAGAGCAAGGGATTTGCTCTGTTTGATCAGACAAATAAGCCGTGACGTTGGATGCCTCTGCCTGCAGAAGTTCAAATGCTGGGGTTGCTTCTGAGACCCGCTCTCTGCTCTGCTGAGAGCCCGGACATGTCCCATGCGGGGACAAGTGTTTCCTTCCCAACCACCCCAGGCAATCTGCTGCTGCTGTGATGGCACTCTAAAAGCATAAGATTGGATTAGGCTTTTCTTAGCTTGCCTCACTCCAAATGTAGTGTTGCCAGTTTGTATGATTTTATGCCAAGCCTTGTGATACTTGGGAGTTTTCTTAGAGTGTCGGTTCCTGGAATAAAGTGATTACAGAAGAACCTCAATGCTGCCTTGGTTATAAAAGTACATTCCTGTCCCACGTTGTTACCAGAAGGGTTGAAATGGGGAAGGAAGAGTATGTGAGGGGGAGCTAAAGTCTACCTCTTCCAGTATGGTTTTGGGTGGTTCGTGTTAAAGCTCTGGCATGTTTTTACACAGCAATCTCTGATCTTGGAGTGTCTCGAACGGTTCTGGTAAAATTTACCTTGGAATTGCAGATAAATTTTCTACCTGTTTGGTTGCATTCAAAGGGGATCCTCATTTCTGGTGCAGTAACAGAAGATCATCAACACGACCTTGCCGATCCCAACCAGGCTGAGCTCACCCCAGGACAGCAACACTTTCCCAGGATGCTCTTGCAGCCTCTTTGGCTTGGAGACAACCTGAGCTTTCAGCTTAGACCATCTCCTACAAGGACTAATGATGCAACGACAGATACAACCATGCTCAGCACATCTGGGTGACAATTCCACACCTGCTGAAGGCTGTTTGCCGTGGCTGTTCAGTGGTGCCCTTGGACTTCTGCAGTAAGAGTGACCTCCACGGGGTTATGAAGATGCTGAACGACCAGGATAAACTTTATTTCTGACGAACTCACGCAGTTCTTCCTTTCAGACATCTGCTCTTTTTCCATGTGTCACTGTAAAATGAAGCATCCCCTGTCCTTTCCATATGAACATGTTTTTCCTTGATTCGGACCCACTTGGATTGGATTTGGACTCAGTGACCTAAAAGATTTTAGATGATGGCTGCAAGCTTGCCTCTCCTGGCCCTGCCACCAGTGTCCCAACTCACGATGTCCCACAGCAACTGGACAACAGCAACCGTGACATCCCATGTGAAGATAAGTCTTGTTATTTTTATACCAATTCCAAGCTTAGGGATCAGGCTAAAAGGTGTTTAATATGTTGTAACATTTAGGCACACTTGGCTCCCACGTTTATTGGGGCTGTTTGCAGCAACATGTAATATGTGCTCACTGTGGAAGTATGTGGCAGGCACATAAAATCAGCACAGATGTGCTGAGAAGGGCCAAGGAAGCCGAGCTGGCCCATGGCGAGGGGAGCAAGTGCTCCTGCCTGCAGCGAGAGCAGCAGGAGTCGGGAACAGGGCGGGAGGAAAAAGATAAACTCCTACCTGCTGGGCTCGCTCCACTCAGCTGCATCTTACTCTTACATAGTGTTTTCTTTCGAGGTCTCAAAATCCCTTCGTGCAATATTGTAAAGATGTCATAAAATATTTTATTGCATCATACATCTGAGACGCTGCCAAGAGCCTTAACCCCTGAGCTGCCTCCTTCACACGGGTGCCCAACGTGTTGCTGGTCAGCAACTGGCTCCTTTCGGCTTGTGGCTGAGCTTTGAGGAGGACAGAGGGGATTTAGGGGCTCGGAGGTGAGAGCTGCTGGATACCTCTCCAGGGCAGTTAGCCTCTAAGACTGACGTTAACTAATTCAGGGCCCTGCCACGCTTCTGTCTGGGGATTTCAGCATGATCAGAATTAGAGGCGAGATCAGTCCTGGTGCTTTCACTCCTCACCTTCTCTCTCCATGCCAGTCCCAAGAATACCAATGGAAAGGTGATCACCTCTCTGCAGGTACCCTGGGTGCCTCCCACTGTCTCGCTTCACGCTGAAGCCACGGATCAGATGTAAAATGACTTTTGGAAATATCTGGAGTCAGATCACAAAGGTACAGCAGGTGAAGGACAAGCCATATGTTGACTCCCAGGAGACTGATGGTGCTGCTGGACAGGCGACCTTGGGAAGTCACTGCTCAGCCACTCGGCCTCACGCACGGGGTAAACAGCTTGATTGACCTGTTGCACAAAGCTCTTGGAAATTTTCTGGTGAGAAATCTCAGTGTTGATGAGAAAAAGGGTGGAGCTTTTGAGGTCAGTGGTGACATTGGTCCTCCAAATCAAGGAGCAAAATGGACAAGGCCAGCATGAGATGAGGAGGTTCCTGTTCCTCAGAGCAACCCTAGAAGGAAAACTTGACTTTTAGGAGCAGGGTTGTAGAGTCCAACTCTGTAGAAGCTTGATTTTTTCCCTTTGATCACTTGCCCTGTGATACCCACCTATGTATCAAAACAAAACGACCACTTGGCTACCCTGTCCCTGCCTCAAGAGACACTGTCATTAACTTGGGGTATATTTCACATGAGCTGGAAAATTCCAGCGAGCTGGGGAGGCCAGAGGCCTCTCCTTCTGCAGATGTTGGGTCTGTGCTTGCCAGCAACCAGATCCTGGCCTGAGTTTGTTATAAAAAGGAGTGAAAATTAGCCAGCTGTTCTCGGTGGAGATTTTCATCCCTTTTTCTCCCCCTTTAATGAAAGAAATAATAACTCCATGAAAGGCTCAGACAGAACTTATTCAGGCCCAGGGGAAATTCACCCTACTCAGAGGTGTAGATACCAATTAATTCTCACTTAATGCCTGTTTTGAGTGGTACTTCACGGGTGTAAAGCTTTCTGCTGGTGTTCATACAGAGGTGAATTTTCAACCTAGATGTAGCCCTGAAGGGCAAAATTCAAACTATCTCCTTTTCCGTAGATCCCAAGAACGCATTACAAGTCATACCACATTTTCCAGCCTTCCTGGGCTGTAAGCAGGCTGTGGTATTGAGCCATGGGCTCGACGAGTCCTTAGGAGAAGCATTTATCTGCCGTAATGAGTCTCAGGATAACTCTTGATTCGCAGACTGCATTACCACCTGTGCTTCCCACCCTCTCCCAGCTCCTAAGCCAGCCTGCGGTGCCTCATGTCCCACGGACACACTGCTGGGCTTTTAATAAGGGACTCTTAATGCAAATTACCCTTGAGTTTGTGCTAAATCTCCCATCCCAGAGGCAGGCGAGCTGGCTGAGATGTGCCGGGGAGGAATGTGGGGATCTTCTCGTTTGCTTTTCTATCTAAACAAAATGCTTTCCCATAAACACAGAGGAGGAAACCCCACTTGGCTGAGCCCCTTGGAAGAAGTGTCTTCACTGGGAATGTTTATATGTTGCCTCTGAAAACTAAAGTAAATCAAACTGAGGCTTCGAGCAGAAGGTGCCCCCCGCCTGCCAGCAGGGCTGAGGCTTCGTGCCGTGCAGCATCCGCACAGCTGGGGCTGAGCCCTGCACCCAGGGAGCTTCAGGATTGCCCACTTTGTCCCTGAGTCCTGGAAAAGAAAGCAAAGTGCCCGTGTCCCTGCCTACGGTCAGCCCTGGGTACGCCACGGACGCCTCTCCTTTGGAGAACCAGTCTGTTTCTTTCATTTTAAATCATCTGGTGTTTATTACCTGGGCGCAGCCCGAGCTCAGTGGACAGGTGTGTTGTGCAGTTTGGGTTTGCCACTGCAGTGCCTCAGTTTCCCTGAAGTAGAACAGAGGGAACTGCATGGACCGCCTGGAAGGGGCATGGCAGCCAGTCTGGCTGGAGAGCACAAAGCCATTTTTACTACACCCCAAAGCAAAGTCCTTTAGGATTATTTGGTTCTGGGACACTGCCGTGTGTCACACTTTGTGTTAATGACCTTTCAGCTGCCCAGCAGTCACTACAGCAGCAAGAGTGTCATTGGCATTCTCCACCCTCTCCCAAAATCTATTTTTTCTCCCTGAAGCTATCAGGAAGGAGAAGAGGGAGATGACTGAGCCTCACACCATGGGAACCCATTGGCCACTGGATGGGCGAACGTGACCGAGACAGGGCTGTGTCCGCTCAAGTCCCAGCACACAGATGGCTGCGTCAGCAAAGCCGCGGTTCCCATATGGTCCCTTCTATCGAGGGAGTGGTTTGACCGTACGAGCGCGAAGCATAGCTGGACCAGAATAGCACGTTAGGAGAGCTCTGCTAGTACTCCCACACCGTTTCTGCTAAGCCGAACGCAGGCGTAATCCACTGAGCTGGGAGGCTGGGTTCCCTTTAGCATTAAAGGGGATGGGCACCCAGACTTTAATGCCCATCGGCTGCTAAGCCCTTCACAAAAGGGCTGGAAGGTTTTTTAATAACTATTTTCTCTGTCAGAGCTGGACGTGTTGTCTAGAATAGCGCAGAAATCACTGTGAGTTTCGATCAACTCCTTGGTATTTGTTACTGCTCCGAGCTCAGCCAGAACAGGGTATCTGAAATACATCTGCCTATCTCCAGTATTTTAAGAAAATCTAACTCCCCACGTTAACAGCCCCACTCCTGCCCCTCTCAAAACCCCTAGGAAACAGCGCTCTGATATCACAAGGACAAGAAACTACTGCTGGGTGTAGGAGCAGTTCGGGCAGCTCCTACACAGGCTGCAAAGAAGCAGCTAATCATGGTAATTAACGGTGGAACAATTAATAGTGTAACAGCCTGACAGCTCCAGGGCTGGGCAGGGAGCTGACACCCACTGTGCCCCCCAACCAGCAGCAGCTCCTGCACCTTGGGGACAGACCCAGCTGTGGACACAGCCTACCTGTACCAATGCTGAACATGACTGGGTGATACAGAGATAGTCTAATTTCCAGCAGAAACGGGCACAAATCCATAAGTAACACCACAGGAAACAAGCATGTAGGTTCACCCCGCAGGCGTGAGGTGCTGCTGGCAGCCTCCAGAGCGTGGCACAGGCAGGTGTCTATTGGCAAAGCAACGCAAGCTGTCACAAGGGTGGGATGCACAGTGCAGATAAATTGTCTGCTGAGGGGTTAATCCAGGTGTAATCACTGTGGGAAGGCACTGGCAGGTGTTGCTGCCAGCTCTTTGGAGCAGAGTTTGCCTTTTTATAGATGTATATGACTTAGGAGGACATGGTCTAGTACAGGATATGGATGTATGCTTATATTCATTAGCAGTTTCTAAAAAATATCTCGGCCCAAGCAGCAAGAAGTCAGTGCTGTGGTGCAGAAATGAGGAACATAGGCAGCGAGAGACACCTCTCACCATGACGGTTGGTCCCTGTGTTGTACAGGGCTCATACTGATCAATCCCTGCGGCACTAACAAGACAAAACCAACAGCAACGTGCTATTTTCTGCATTCGGGCTGTGGTACAGCGTGTCCTGTCACATCCCATGCCAAATGCACGCACACGTTCTCCTGAGAGCACATCTGCCTCAAAAGCAAACACCTCTGCAGTCACTGAATCAGCCACAAACACGTCTGCTCATGGAAAACCACGCAGGGATGGCAGCTTTAAAAGGTAAGCAAGAAAAAAATAAAGCAGTTGTAGAAGCACATGAGCTCTTCCACACTGATGGAGTGAGACATCGTAGTCAGCATCAGTCCCCAACTCCTTCTTTTGCAAAGGTTATTTACAAAATTTGGGGAGGAAAGGAGGGTCAGGTACGGGATGCACGGCACAACTGCACAGGTCAGACCGGCTGGTGGCTGCTAACACAAGCAAACAGCGACGAGCAACACAGAAATATAAACAAACTCGTGTTTTTCAGGAAATCGTCAGAGATTCACACAGGCACAGAAAGGACACATCTTCGAGGGGGGCTAAAGCAAAAAGCAATGTAGCTTTTTTGGTCTCTTGCTGTTAACTGCTATGAAGTGAAAGTGTTTCACACCACTCAGTTCTTTATTTCCTCTCTGGAGGTGCTGGCACAGCCAAGCAAAGCCGATCAGCAGGCTCTTCGGAGACTGAATTAAAACTTGCTCTGTGATTAAAATGCTGCTGCACTTTGCTTTCCCTCTGTCTCTGCTCATACCGATGCTGCACCAGGGCAAAACATGTGCTCGTCTTTCATCAAGATTTGCATCTCCTCTTTGGCCCAGCAGCGTGTTACTGGTGAGCGGTTCCCACCTTTCATCATGCAAAGTGAAACGATTAAAAAAAGAATTACTGGGATTCCCTACATCTCCATCAGAGATCAGGCTTGGTCATTTGGAAAATAAGTAATGAACAACATTTGTTAATGTCACTGTTAGGTGATAATTTTTTTACGCTTAACACGCCAGGCTTATTTTCTCTTCATTTCCACGTTTGTTTTTGAACCTGCTAATTTAATTAAATCTCTACTGTTCAGGAGCCATTAAAGGTGACCAACCATGCAAGATACCTGCTGTGGTGCACCAGATAATTAAAAAGAATGGGAGGGAGCTTGGGGGAGAGGAGCAGGTCCCTGGGCTGTACCAGGGCAACACCTGGGTTTATGGGGTTATGCCTCTTCAGAAGGGATTATAGGGTATTTTAACACATTGCACAGGATATTCCAGTCCTCTCCTGGTGCTAGGGCAACCTGAAAATGTGCCTTGGATGGTTTTGGCTCTAAATACATTTCCTTGCACCTTTTTTGTTTAATATGTAAGATCATTTACTGTCTTGCTATGTGCTAAGGGTTTTTTGTCTTCCTAATCAAGGGAAAAGATCTGGAATGAACCAGACGTGTAAATGTATATTGTCCTTTGCTTTGGGGACCCTCTCCATGCAAAGGGAGGGAAAAGAGAAAGGAGGGAATGGGAGACATCAGATACAGCAGCAGAGCACCCCTCTCCTCTTCCCCTGACCAGGTATCTCAATTAACTGCCCCTTCAAGATTTGTCGTAAGCAAAAATCAGAGAACAAGTGGAGTCCGAGAACCAACCCTGGCAGCCTCACATGGTAAAGAGCAAAACGTTCACCTTGTAGGCAGCACTCACATCTCCCTGAAGTCCACACCTCTGGGCTTTGGTTTTGCCTTTTCAGAAGGAAACTAATCCATGACATCACCCAGCACCGCAGGTCGGGGGAACCTCCCTTCAAAGCCCCAGGAGAGACCAGGAGCTGCCAGGTCATGCCTGTCCCTTCGTGCCATGCCTTCCACTTCAGCCAGGGCTGTGCCCCTCGAGACAGCCATGGGATGCTGCTGCTCTGGGGCTTATGGTCTGAGAGTGCTTTGGTCCCTCGGTGCCAGCAGAGCACAGAGCAGCCTGCCCAAGAGAGGAAATGCTTCTGCGCTGGCTGCCCATCAAGAAAACCCACGGGCAATTTTAATGCAAGGTCCACCTGATGCGAGGGCACCTCTCCTGGTGATGTCCCATGGGAGAGAGTGGGGACAGATGCCGGTGGCACGCAGCCTTCCCAAGGTGAGCGTTGTCCCAGGAGGACACTCACAACTGCTTCCCTTTTACTTCCCCCTTGGCAATATTGTTTCTTCGGGCAATAAGACCGCACGCGGCCAAACAGTTAGCAGAGAATGAGATGGGGTTTGTGCTGCTCCGAGACAACATTAAGCACGGAAAGACTGAAATTGCCACATGCTGTCAGATAAAAATACTGCTCTCCAGAGCTCAACACAGAGGCACTTTCTTTCCTCACAGCCCGTGTCCAGTAGCTGCTTCATTACTTGTCAGGAGAAGCTGCTAAGAGCTGAGCCACGGCTCCTGCTGAGCAGAAAGCCAGAGCGTCTCCTGCGACCCTTCCATGGTGGGTCTGTGCTCGTTGCTGAAGCCAACATAATTTATCCAGCTAGAAAAGACTCTCATCTTCTCACAAGTAGCCATGCTTCAGTTTAAAAGCAGAGGAGCTGTAACGTTGCAATACTCATTAGCAGGTGAAGCTGGGATGTCCAAGGTGGTTTCCCAGCCTTGAGCTGCCCTGACGTACATGATGCGTGTCCCTGCCTGCTTGGGCAAGTGGTGGGGAAGCCCCAGGGGACAGTGTGAGCTCAGTTGGTGACAGGGATGGCCATGAGATACCAGCTTGACAGGGTCTTCCAGCATGGGCAATGGCTTTGGTGCTCCAGTAAAGCGGCAGCACCTGCTCTCATAAGGAGAATCAAAGCAGAAAACCCACGTGTGTATTGTGGAAGAAGAACACAGATTGTCCTCCCACCCAGCAGAAAGGAGCACAGCTGTGCTGATGTCAGGGCAATGCCCCCTCTTTGCACCAGTGCTGGATTTGGCCAAGCCCACTCAGGAAGCGAAGAGGGATCCAAAATGCAAATGTAAATAGATGCTTTAAAAAGCTCTGGATTTTATACAAGCTGCAGAAGGAA